>NC_089743.1:54797123-55097123 GCF_040412425.1 Macrobrachium rosenbergii
TATATATCTCCATCACAACAATTAAAAGCACGTATCCTTAAAACCAGGAGTGAAGAGGTAGTTGGGAGCTTATTTTCTGTTCTAAAATGAAAACATTGGTGTTTTTCTGCTTAATGGAAGCAATGTTGTATGCAGTGGCATAATTTCTGCAAGGTACATAATTCCTTGTGCAGTGACCCTTGTAATCTCATGCCAACCTCGGCTTAGAGACAGAGCTGTGGGAAGACATTTTGTTCAGCAAATACAGTTGCTCACAGCAGGAAAAGAGGATCAGGGATCAACTGTTAATATGAAAGATCCCAGTTAAAATATAACTTATGAAAATCTGACAAACAAGAAACCAACCATCAATGGTCCAAGTCATAACTGCTAATGTTAGGAAACAGAAACCTACCAACATGAACCACTCTATCTAAAAGAGATAAATTTCTGGCAGAAGCTGACATCCACACCAGAGAACAGTATTCCAGTAAAGGAAGCACAATTGGCCAAAAACAGGTTGCACTGATTTTGTCACTGTTATAAATATATGAGGCCCTACATACAATACCTAACTTTCATACAGCATTTGCTGACACTTTCATTAGATGTTTCTCGAAGGTAAAATGAGAGTTAAAAGATACACCTAGGATAGTTCAAGCTTCAGACTCATTCAGCAAAGTTCCATCCACCTGAAAGGGAGGATGGGGTGGAAAATCTGTATGAAATCTGCTAATCAATAGTGTTTTCATTTGATTGGAGTTCAGCTTTGTTGAATCCATTTAACTGAATTTTAAATGTAAAGTATAGATACTTTATACTAGGAACTAGGTGAAATTGTTAACAGCTGTACGAGGTCTAGAAAACATGCAAGTGCAGGCTATCCTATAGGGTCATTGTTACTTTACAGACTTTGGTAGTTATCAGAGAATCAGACCCCAAAGATTCTGTTAAGTTGAAGTGCTACTGTACTCTTGGTTATAAAAAACTGACAATAAAAATGACATTTCTATAATAAAATAAAGTTTTATATATACTTACCCAGTAATTACATAGCTATTAGTTTCTTTTAACATGCAGCTCAAAATTTTGAAATTGCGGGTCCATTAGTTTGTTATGGTTATGGCGACATGCCCTGTCCACTTTCGGGTGTAAGAGAAGGTATAACATAGCAAAGAGCTTCAATTTGTTTATGCCCTTATGCCCAAGTGAGGGGAGACGGGTGGGCTCCGATTATGTAATTACTGGGTAAGTATATATAAAACTTTATTTTATTATAAAAATGTCATTTTTATATAAGTAACTTACCCAGTAATTACATAGCTGATTCCCACACTGAATGGAGGTGGGAATGTTGGACATATCTACCCCAAAACATTATTAATAGTAATGAGTTTGCGAATATAAATTTGCTAACATTGAATCAATGTTTTTAACTTTTCCTGATAAGAGAGCTGCTACAGTAAGATACTGCCTCTGGTTGGCGATCATCTTATCCAGTAGAGGTGAGGCGGTAAAGCCTTGAGGGCCTACTACTACAGTGGGTGCTTTGTAGCGATGGACTAAATTCCAATGGCTAGCAAAATACAACAAGATGCCCCTGCCCAGGCCGCAGTACCACACGAAATAACCAGAGTAAATAGTCACCATAACCACTAAAAATCACATTAAAAACACCAATACCCAACCATAAAACCAAAAGAATGGAGGGTACTCCAAGTACATAGTACTCCCAGGCTCCCCAAAACTCAACACCCTAGGCAAGGCGAAGAGACTGAAGAAAGGACATTGCTTTCTACGTTTCCTTCCCCAACACCACTCCAGCCAGCCATAAAACGGACCCAAGGTACCGCATTACTCGTAAGTTGTCTCGATATCCCTCAAATAATGCGATGCAAACACCAACTTGCACTTCCAAAACGTTGCTTGTACAATTGGCGTAAGGGATAGATTGCGCTTAAACGCCAAAGACTTAGCGACTGCTCTCATCTCGTGGGTTTCACGTTTAAAGATGAGAGTGGGTCTTCGTTCACAATAGAATGTGCTTCGGAAATCAGATTCCTCAGAAAAATCCCAGGGCATTCTTAGACAGGGGTCTAGAGGGATATTTCACAGAACACCAAAGGTTTCTTGATGTACCACAAATGTCCTTTGTTCTGTGGAGATAAAACTTAAGGGCCCTTGCTGGACAGAGAGTGCTTTCTTCTTCAGACAGACCCACTATCTCGGATAAGTTCTTGATCATGAAGAACGAGGCCATGGATTCGATGGCGAATTGTTCTCAGCCAGAAAGTCTAGGGAAAGGAGCAAACTGCCCTCCCCTGAGAAAATCCTATGTTTCTGACTAAAGCATGGATTTCACTGGACCTCTTAGCGGTGGCCAAGGCGACCAGAAAAAGTCTTCCTAGTTAGATCCCTTGAAGAGATACATTGCATGGGTTCAAAACAGGACCGGAAAGCCACTTAAAGACCACGTCTAAGTTCCAGGACAGCAAAAGTTTTTTCTTTAGGCTTTGCAGTGTCACAGGACTTAATCAGGTAGGACAAATCCTGGTTCAACGATAAGTTCATTCCTTTATGGTGGAAAACTGAGCTAAGCATAGCTCTGTATCCTTTAATGGTAGAGATAAAAAGTCCTTTAGCGGAGCGTAGGAACAGGAAAAAGTCCACTATTTCTGCTACAGAGGTCCTAGAAGAGGACAAGTTATTTTGTTTGCACCAGGACCTGATGATGGACCATTTTGCCTGGTAGACATTATCTGAAGACTGTCTTCTACACTTCTCAATTGCGTCTGCAGCCGCTCTTGAAAAGTCCTTTTTTCAGAGCAGTCACCTAACAGCTTGAACCCTGTTAAGGCCAGAGAAGACAGGTTTTTGGTGGAACCGACGGAAGTGAGGTTGCCTGAGAAGTTGCTGCTTCTGTGGCAACATTCTCAGGAGGTCCGCAAGGATTTGTAGTAGGTCCGGGAACCACTCTCTTGTTGGCTAGAAGGGAGCTATCAAGATCATGGATAGGCTTTGATGAGACCAGAATTTGTTGATGACTTGCCTCACTAGACCGAATGGGGGAAAGGCATACAGGTCTTTGTGCGACCAATTCTGCAACATTGCATCAGTCACCCATGCCAAGGGAACTGGAACTGGTGAGCAGAAGAGAGGAAGTCGGTGATTTCTGGAGGACGCGAACAAATCTGTCATTGGTTTCCCCTAGAGCTTCCACAGATCCAGACAAACCAACGGGTCTAATGTCCATTCTGTGGAGAGGATCTGTCTTGGATGACTCAATTCATCCGCGAGAACGTTGAGTCTTCCCAGCATAAAACACGTTGTCACTTGAGTTTCATTCTGATGCAACCGAAGAATAATGTCCCTTGCCGCCTCATACAGGGAGAAAGATTGGGTTCCTCCTTGTTTCTTGATGTAAGCCAGTGCCATCATGTTGTCTGAATGCACTGCTACTGTCCTCCCCCGTATTTCTGATGCGAAGCACCATAGGCCCTTTAATATCGCCTGTAATTCCTTTACTCTATGTGCCAGTTTTGCTGTTCCTGGGACCAGGTTCCTGACACTTCTTTTAATCCCAAAAGAGCTCCCCAACCTAGGTTTGCCGCATCTGAAAAGAACTCTAGGCTGGGGATCAGGTGATAAAGAGATTTCCTTTCTGATAGTCTCTTCCTGGAATTCCACCAACGAAGATCCTCCTTGATTTCCGTTGTTATCGGGAACACAAACAAGTCTGGAGACTTTTTCCCTGTTCCAGCTGGCTCTGAGAGGAAGAACTGGAGAGGTCTCAGGTGAAGTCTTTCCAGAGTAACGGATTGTTCCAAGGATGAGAGGGTACCTAGAAGACTCACCCACTGATCGGCCAAGCAACAATTTAGATTTGGAAATTCTTCCAATGTCTTGAGACACCTTTCTATTCTCTTCGGGACTGGAAAATCCCCGAAAAACCCAAGAATTGATTGTCATCCCTAAATAAGGAATCTCGTGAGAAGGTGTCAAGAAGGACTTGTTTTGATTGATGAGAAGGCCCAATTCCTGAGCCAAGAGAAGAGTTGTGCGAATGACCTCCACACATTACGCTTTCGAGCAGGAACGCAGTAGCCAGTCGTCTAGATATAGAGAGGTCTTTATCCCCATCAAATGAAGCCATTTTGCTAGTGGAGCCACTACTCTGATGAACACTTGCAGAGCTGTTGAGAGGCCTGGTTGTAGAATCCCGAAGAATGAATGTCCTCTACTAGCTCCATAGACTCTTTCTGAACAAGGGACTTCACCTCTAGCAAGATAGCAGCAAATCTCTCTGAGCCTGGAGAGTAACCTGTCAATTTGACAGGCTTGCAGATTAGAGGAGGAATGTTCAAAGAGGAGATAGTGTAGCCCTCCTTCAGGACAGACACTATCCAAGATTCCGCTCCCTTTTGTTCCCACCGTTCCCAAAAGTGAAGGAGCCGCGCTCCTATCTGAATACGGAGGACTGTTTTCATTTCTTGGAGTAAGAGTTTGAAGAGGACTTCTTGATGGAATGCCGTGGGAAACAGATATAAGTTCTTGTCCTAATCTAGGATCTAGAACAGGAGCTCCAAAAGGGAGTGGGTTGCAGCAGAGACAAAGATCTGGGAGGAAAAGCCGAGGAATCCTTTAGGTGTCTCGTAGATTAAGAGAGCAGGTCCTGAGCGTTCTTTTTCTGCAGGTCAGAGGCGATGTTCAGTAATGTAGCCTGTGGAAAAAATATGTCTTGTCCAAGGGGAGAATAGGAGGGCTGATCTCTGTGACGGAGTGATGCTTTTCGAAGTAAAAGAGCACCAAAGCTCCCTCTTCTTAAGAATTCCCATGGCGTACAGACTGGCTAACTCCTGCGTACTATCATGAACACCTCTGTCAATACAGGAAAGTACTCCCAAGAGATTCAACGAGATCTCTTGAGGTAACAAAGAACACTCTCTAAATTTGCACACCACAGCGCCCACCACCCAGTCAAGGAAGCTCATCACTTTGAACACCTTAAAAATATCTTAAGAAGGTGCGCAAGTTCCAAAGCCGAGAACATTACTTTTTACTTCCTCCAGTGCCTTCTTAGCCGAAGAGGGAATAGTTGGCGAGCAGTAGCTTGGATAAGTTGCTAGCAGGAACTAGGGATGTGTCCAAGTATTGGTATCGGTATCGGTGGTATTGGCTAGTTTTTGTGGTATCGGTATCGGTGAATTTCTGGCCGATACCAGCCGATACTTTGTCATTAGTATAGGAATTTAAAATCCTCCTAGGCTTCGTAAAAGTATATATTAACAATACCCACCAAACAAACTATATATAGGCTTATCATTGAATATAGGTTCATTGTTTATCTTTTAAAAACAGATGGTATCTTAATACTTTACAGTGTATTTAACAATTTATTATTGTAATTCTAATTTTAATTAACTATGGTTATGTCTACCTCTACCAGCAATGAGTCATTGCCATTCTGTTGGAGTTGGGTACTATTTTAACATATGCAGTACAGGTATGGTATAAGTGAATGGTGCAATGAGTTACTGTACTGCTACTGCTGTAGCTTCGAATTAGACTCGTGCAGTGCAGGTCTAGTCTGAGTTGAAGTTGGGAGGAACGGGCTGGCTGCACTGGCATACCTCAGTCCTCACTCAGACTGCTTACTGGTTCTTTGTTATGCAGTGAGCACACAATATTTTCTCACTTGAACAGAAATGGCTAACATTCACCAATTTCATCATAAAAGCAGTGTCTGGACTTTTTATGAGCGTGTTACTGATGATGTGACAAAAGTCAAATGTAAATTGTGTGAAAACAAGATCTCAAGAGGGGGGAAAAGATGAAAAATCACACAGTTCCACGAACATGATAAAACAAATTCACGTCACAAAGAAGAATATGAAGCAGAGGAAAAACGCATTTAATATCCAATAACCATTAACTAGAGAACAAGAATGATTTTAATAACAATATATTTTCTCCTAAATAACAGTAATATGGTGGTAACAAGTATCGGCATTGGTATCGGCTTTAAAAGTTGGTATTGGTATCAGCCAAAGATTTGGTATCGGTGCATCCCTAGCAGGAACCTCAACAGCACCCAAGTACACCGATGAAGGTGCATCTTGATTGGGAATAACCTCTTTCTCAGAAGAGACAGGAGAAAGCAATAAGTCCACTGTCATCTGAGCTATAGGAGGAGCCTTCTGAAGCAAACTGAGAATAATATCCAATTTGCTCTGAATCAGGTCAACTGGAGGAGGAACTACTAAGAAGCGGTGGAGAAGTGGGCGCCAACGGACGCTGTGGAGACGGGAGCCAGTAGTGAAACTTGTCGAAGAACGGGCGCCAATGGGCGCTGTGGAGATGAGAGCCAGTAGCAAAACTTGTCGAAGAACAGGCACCAATGGGCACTCAGGGGGCGCTGTGGAGACGGGAGCCAGTAGCGAAACTTGTCGAAGAACGGGCGCCAATGGGCGCTCGGGGCGCTGTGGACGGGAGCCAGTAGCGAAACTTGTCGAAGAACGGGTGCCAATGGGCGCTGTGGAGATGGAAGCTAGTAGTGAAAGAACAGGCGCCTTTGTTGAGACGGGAGCCAGTAGAAAACTTGTTGATGAATCTCCATGCCACAAGGCTTTGACACTGGTTGCTGGTGAGCTGATTGTGCCAATTTACGACCATAGTCAGACAGAAGCAGACCATAGTCAGAATTGTTCAGGAATTGGGTATCCCAGTGACTACACGATGGGCATGCTGAATCCTTGCCCTTCTCACAAGGAACAGAGGAAGAAATCTCAAACTCCACTGCACGCCGCTTTAGCAGGTGTGACTTGTCCGTATAGTGCCGTGCGCGCCTGGAACTAAAAACTTCGGAGCTGGAGGACATGCAGTAAGCACTCACTTGAAGGCCTTTCCAATGGCCTTTGGTTGAAGTCTGGGATTCATCAACAGACTGAACCGAGGGGGCGACTGCTTGGGGGCAGACCCCACCGACCTCCCTTAGACTGCCAGTTTGCTTCTTCCCAGGTGCTGGGGAGTATGACAGGGACCTTTGGCCTAGGAGAATCAGCAGGCCGAACAGCCATCTCCTCCACTACCACTGCACTTGCACTGGGTACCACAGGGCGCTCTGACTCGCTTTTATCCATAAGCACTTTCACCGATGACACTAATTTAGCAGTCAATTGCACAATCAATTCAAAGCGAGTGTCAATTTTTACTACAGACTGGCAATGGCGTTGGGGGTCGGAAACGTGACAGCCAGGTAAAGGAGATGGTTGCACAAATGGAGGAGATGGAATGGGATTGGAAGAAATTACAGGTGTGATTGCATCTGATTTAGTGGAAGAATCCTGACTAGATAAAGCTTTACTAGATTCCTTAGCAATAACTTTCATCTTCCTATCTCTAGCTAGTTTCTGAGATGTGCATCTAAAGTCTTCCACTTCTTAATATCCCAGTCATTACACTCCTCACAACGTAAATCTACTGAACATGTTTGTCCCCTACATGGAACACAAACAGTGGGCGATCATAAGATTCTCAGTCTAGTATTGCAGCTTTGTTGCAGTACCTAATGTTAGTACTACTAGTGTCAGACATCCTAGAAAGTCTAATACTTGCTGCAATACCTAATGTTAGCACTACTAGTGTCAGACATCCTAGAAAGTCTAATACAAGTCCAAAAAACGGGCAAAGAGTTGTCAATCAATCATAAAAATTCGCCTAACACTATCTTAATTATGCCGAAGGCTACGAAATTAGATACTTCACCAATTGAAGATAACTCAAACAACCAGCAAAATATAAATTCCAAAATTTGAGCTGCTGCCAACTACAGTCCTTCAACCACAGCCAGCATAAACAAATTGAAGCTCTTTGCTATGTTGTACCTTCTTTTTCCCAGCCCGAGAAGAACCCTAAAAGAATTCAGAGGTCTGGTTAAACAAATCATTTATAACTAACTAACTCTTACACCCGAAAGTGGGCGGGGCATGTCTCCATAACCATAACAAACCAGCAGACCCACAATTTCAAAATTTTGAGCTGCCGGTTAAAAGAAACTAATAGCTATGTAATTACTGGGTAAGTTACCTATATAAAACTGGGTAATAATATTTATATTTCTTTGTCATGGAGGGGTAGGGGGAGATGCCTGGTAGGGGTGGTTTGTTAAATAAGTATACCTTAGTTTAACCAGACCACTGAGCTCTTTTACAGCTCTCCTAGGGCTGGCCCGAAGGATTAGACTTATTTTATGTGGCTAAGAACCAATTGGTTACCTAGCAATGGGACCTACAGCTTATTGTGGAATCCGAACCACATTATACTAAGAAATGAACTTCTATCTCCAGAAATAAATTCCTCTAATTCTTCATTGGCCGGCCGGAGAATCGAACGTGGGTCTAGCAGAGTGCTAGCCGAGTACAATATCGACCTGTCCAATGAGGAACTAGGGGTGGTTTGTAGGGGTAGTTTGTATGGTTGGGTCCTAATATTACTGGTTGTTGTCTTAAACAATACTGAATCAGCTTTCTATAAAAATATTTTATTTAAGAGAAATTTATTACCCTAAATTTGAAAACAATAAAACATTTTCCTCGTTTAAACATGGTTTTTTGATCAGGAGGGTTAATGTGTTGGTTACTGGATGGGGATTAACAGCCATGTTTAATGTCTTAAAGCAAACTGGTTCAGCTTTCATTTAAAACAAAATTTACAACTCTAAACTTTAAAAAAATATATAAAAAAATTTTTTTCTATTAAAAACCAGATTCTTTCAGCCTGAAGGCAGCTTAAATGCTAAATTCCTTATACAGCTGCTAATCGTCTTCAAGGAAATAGTTCAGCTTTTATCTACACAAAAATCATCCCATTAGCTTTAAAAAAATTACATTTCAATAGCCTTTAAATGTTGTAATAACTTTGAAGTTGTTTCTCTCAATTTTAAAAAGGTTCTATTGGTGAATTTGCATGCAATGACTCAATTTACAATTGCCTATTCCTGTGCAATTATAACTCTACCAACACACCCCAAGAATAAGAACACCATCACCTCCACCTGGCCAGGTATGCATCTAGACATTACTTAGTGCCTCTAATGATAATTCAGTCATTCCCTGTATTGTCAAGGCTGGCTACAAGACATGAGGGGTTGATGGGTTTGTATTAAAATTTTTGTTGTAATTTAATTTGCTTTAATACAACCCCATCAATTTACAATTGTTGGAGTAGCTATTTAGGTAGGAGGGCTACGTTTGTAACAAAATTACTGTGAAAGTGAACAGGAAAACAGATTTGTGTACTCAAAAAAGGTCATTAATTGTATTAGAGCCTTAGCCACAGGTTTTACTAAGAGGCCTGGTCAAATAAAATAGTAACATTTATTTCATCAACAAGACATAGGATCCAACTTCTATACCCTTGAAGAAATGGAACATCAATTATAAAGATAAAGAGCATTGATAAAATTTGACTGCAGTAGCAAGTGGGTCAACAGAGAACATTATTAGTGATTTGTAGATTAAGTTTCTAAGGTAAAGAACAGCTTTATATGGATACCTCCTGGAAGCAAAATTAACAAATTTACCTTTATATTACATTTAAAAGCCCAAATTTCAAGACCCCCTAATATTACCACTTGGGATACTTATAACTTCAAGGTGGCTACAAGAACTTATGATTACTTGTCTCAGCTAAAGGAAGATAGTACTCTTCAAGACCTCAAATTTCAATGAGTCAGTCATCAAATTCCAGGTCAAAAGACCCCATGGTAGAGCTGAAGACAACTTGTGATTTGTGAGGTTTGAAACGTGGACAATCAAAATGGGAAGCAGTGAAAGATCACATCAACAGCTTCACCTGAATCCTGAAGTAATCCAGTTATTACCATGTCGCTAACTTGGGCAGAAAATGAGTCTTGGAGAGCTGAAGGAGTAAGAAAATGCCACACATCACCAACTACAAGTAAGAAATTGGTGTGGCCAGCTGCACCGTGCACACAGGCAGTAACAAAGAGGCATGCCACATACAAAGCAGGTGGCATGCACACACCAACTGCAGTTTTTACAGATGTAGGGCTACCCATGTCATGTACATGGCCCAAAAAGGAATCACTGTTAGTAATTACAGGTGAGCCATGAGAGCAGTTGGTTATCTTGGAGACAGAAGAGCCTAAAGCTCTCACAGCTGCAGCGGAAGACTTACTGCCAGAAGTTTAAATCTCTGCAGCTGCATATATGCAGTTGTGTTTAAACAACTGTGGGTCTTTAACCCATAACAAAAAAGCATGAATGATACCATGATCTGTTTGTTACAATAATAATAATTTAATAATAAAATAATATTAATAATCAACACAGACTACAGAAAAAAGCCTTGAAGACCAACAAAGAACAATAATTATAAAGGAATGGTTTACTCTAGCATGAGAGAAGAAATACAAAGAAAAATAGAACAAGAGGAAATTCAGGATATCCTGATCTAAGAGCCAAAAACACCAAGAAGAATCTCACAGATAAACTGAGGCAATATACCACGAAAAACAAAAAATACAATTAGGCTACCACCACTGTACGGATATAATCATCATCTACTGAAAGATGAAAACAAAAAGATTGTCTAGGTACTAAGGGCAGCTGAGACTAGCAATATCACTATAACAAATGATCTCATATATGCTGGAGGCAGACTGGTAACTGAATTGATAGGGGTCCTGGCAAAAATAAACCACCCAAGCACAAACCAGAGAAAAAACATATTATCAAGCAAAAAGGAAACACCAGAAATAGGTTTGAAGAAATCATTAACGGAAAACTGAAAAACATGAAAAACCAAGAAATCCTAGAAAATAAGTATGGCTTGTTACATAAAAAGTGCTGGAGTTAAAAGAAGCTTCAAGCAATAACAGCAAAGCTAGCAACAATGCCAAGGTTTAAGACAGGTCCTGCTTTGGTTTGTGTTTAAGAACTAGTTCTTCAACACAAACCAAAACACAACTTCAGAGGCCAAGCTCAATGATGGAGACAGTTTGAAGGAACCAACACATCAGCTGTGCCAGTAGTAAGATAAAGTGGAGGAACAGCAGACAGGAGAAATGAGGACACGAAACATGGACTGAAAAAAACAATACAACTGATGGCCATGAACAAGGCATCACATCCATGAGCAAATGTGGCAAGGCTCTTCTTACCAAGGAAAGGTGGAAGAGGAATGTAAAGTGTGGTGGACTGTATCAACATTCCAAAGAACAATTGGGCAATGCCTTAAACATAGCAAAGATGCACGGTTGATATCAGCTTGGAATAAAAAAAAACTCATCTAGGCTATGACTATGAAGTGCCTGACAATTATAAGGAGAGAATCACAAGCAAAAGGAAAACGTAATGAGAAAACAAATAAATGTCTGGCCAGCACCCAAGATAGACATGGAATGTAGATGGGGATGGAGCTTGCAATGGCTGAAGTGAAAGCACAGCATTAGTTCAAAATGAATATAAGATGAGGCATGATACAATTGCCAAGGCCTAGCAATGGAAGATCTGCAAAGCAAATAGCCTACCATTTACAGACCAGTGATACAACAATATACCCGATAAAGTGCTGGAACTTCAAGCATATGAATATTACAGAACAAAAACTATATTAAAGTGTACTATATTAAAGTTTATATACAACACCACGAAAGATTTAAAGTGAATTAACCCTTTAACGCCGAAGCCCTATTTACAAAAACGTCTCCCGTATGCCGGCGGCGTTCGGTGAGTTAGCACCGAAGCGGAAAAAATTTTTTTAAAAAAATCACAGAATGCTTAGTTTTTAAGATTAAGAGTTCATTTTTGGCTCATTTTTTTGTCATTGCCTGAAGTTTAGTATGCAACCATCAGAAATGAAAATAAATATCATTATCATATATAAATATTGGAATATATGACAGCGAAAAGAAAAAAACTCGTATATAATTGTATACAAATCGCACTGTAAGCAAAACGGTTAAAGCTAATGACTTAATTTTTTTTATTTGTATTGTACACTAAATTGCAATGATTTTGGTATATAACAAATTTTAAAATGATCAAAGCAACACAGAGAAAATATTGTCACAAAATGATGCATGAATTAAATGAGATATGGACGTAAAAATTTTTTTTTTCAAAAATTCACCATAAATCGAAATATTGTGCTAGAGACTTCCCGTTTGTTGAAAAATTAAGCTAATTGATTGAATATTACTAGACTGTAAGTGTTTTAGCTTACAATTGCAGTTTTCGACCATTTTGGTCGAGTTAAAGTTGACCGAAAGTCAAATTTTTTCTATTTATCGTGATTTATATGAAAATATTTCAAAACTGATAAAAGCTACAACCATCAGTTATTTTTTGTTTTATTGTAAATGAAATTGCGCACATTTTCATATATAAAAGTTTATGTAACGACTAATATAAAACGATGCAAATATTACGACAACGAGACGAAAGAATTTCTGAGATATTGGCTGAGTTACATCTGTAGCGTAAAGGAAAATGTTTTTAAAAAATTCACCATAAATCGAAATATTGTGCTAGAGACTTCCAATTTATTGCAAAATGAAGGTAAACGATTGAATATTACTAGAATGTAAGATTTTTAGCTTACAATTGCGTTTTTTTACCATTTCGGTTGAGTTAAAGTTGACTGAAGGTTGAAATTTTGGCAGTTATCGTGATTTATGTGAAAATATTTCAAAACTGATAAAAGCTACAACCATGAGCTAATTTCTGTTGTATTCTACATGAAATTGCACACATTTTCATATATAAAAGTTTATGTAACGACTAATGTAAAACGATGCAAACATTACGACAACATGAAAAGAATTTCTGAGATGTTCGGCTGAGTTATGCGTGCAGACGTAAGGAAAAAATTTTTTTCAGAAATTCACCATAAATCGAAATATTGTGCTAGAGACTTCCAGTTTGTTGCAAAATGAAGGTACATGATTGAATATTACTAGAATGTAAGAGTTTTAGCTTATAATTGCATTTTTGACCATTTCGGTCAGTTAAATTTGATAAGCTTGAAATTTTGGAAGGCGTTATCGTGATTTATATGAAAATATTTCAAAACTGATAAAAGCTTCAACCATGAGTTATTTTCTGTTGTATTCTACATGAAATTGCAGCACATTTCCATATATAAAACTTTATGTAACGACTAATATAAAACAATGCAAACATTACAACAACATTACCTCTAAAGTTTTTCTGAGCGCGGACGTATCTACAAAAAGTTTTTTCAATAAAATTCACCATAAATCGAAATATTGTGCTAGAGACTTCCAATTGGTTGCAAAATGAAGGTACATGATTGAATATTACTAGAATGTAAGAGTTTTAGCTTACAATTGCATTTTTGACCATTTCATTTGGAGTCAAAGTTGCCTTCGAAGGTTGAAATTACAGTAAGTTATCGTGTTTTATATGAAAATATTTCTAAACTGATAAAAGCTACAACCATGAGTTATTTTCTGTTGTATTGTACATGAAATTGCGCACATTTTCATATATAAAACTTTATGTAACTGGCTAATATAGAACAGTGCAAAAATTACGACAAAATGACGAAAGAATTTCTGATAAAATTTTAAATTACTTACTGTGTGGGTGTAAGAAAAAAAGTTTTTTTCAAAAAATTCACCATAAATCGAAATATTGTGCTAGAGACTTCCAATTTTGTTGCAAAATGAAGGTACATGATTGAATATTACTAGAATGTAAGAGTTTTAGCTTACAATTGCATTTTTTCGACCATTTCGGTCGAGTCAAAGTTGACCGAAGGTTGAAATTTTTTTGTCGGCGTTTGCTCGTCCACTCGGCATTCAACAGACAATTTTAGTCGACGTTTGCTACGTCCAACAGGCGTTTAAGGGTTAAGAAACAAGCACTGGCAATGATCACTAATGAATATTAATCACTTCCAGTCAATGATGAATACTGAAAGACTGTTTGAAAATTATGCATGCAAAATCACAAACTAATAATAAAAAAAATTATAATTACATACATAAAGATAGCAATCTCTAAGAGCTAAAACACAAAGGTATGTACTTTATTGTATAAGCAACAAACTGGGAATGACTTAGCTACCGCCTAAGGGACTGACAGTACTGGACTCATGCTAAGCAATGTGGAAGTATTCTTATTCTTAGAGTTCTAATTGGGTTTACACTGGAATCAGTGATTCTAAATTTATGGGGTTGTGTTATAAGAACATTCATTAATAATGAGTACTGGGGTGGTTAACAGGAAGGGGTAAGAAATCTACCTAAGAGGAAAAACTCTTTCCTAGAGAATATGCCTAATGTGATATTACTGTACTGATGTTGGTAATGCATTTACAACTCACAAGAGCCAAAGCATGTTGACAATATAAGTCAGAATATCTAGGAAACAGGACAAGAGTTAAAGAGACTGCATAGCAAGTGGTGGTAGGTTTTCAAGCTCCATAATTTACTCCAATACTTAACAAACTCAAGCCTCTATTTCTTCAAGATGTTTTTGAGAGACCTCATCCAGATTTAGAAGTTCCCTACAGTCATCTTTACTGTCTTGGTCTTCACCAGAAACCGAGTTTCTTTTACCACAAACTCTTTCCATTAAAAGCCAAGGGGGCAGAAGAAGGTAACTTTCACTGATGGGAGAATAATGATGTGGTCCTAAGGAAGGAGAAGGAACAGTTTTCAAGAAGAGGGATGGTGACATCAAACTGCTTGGTTTTCATGTAGGTGGAGGAACACTGTCTAAACCTACCCTCTGAAAGCTATAGGCTGTATCCTAGCTTGAAACATTGGTATGTATATTTGAGTTAAGGATGAAAAATGGAATGACAGTCTAAACATAGGTGCAGAATGGCAGGCATGGGACCTGAAGCAGCTACAGTCTCAGTTTAATAAAACATTTTTATTAAATAACAGATTTCTGAAGGCTAGTTATTTATAGTGTATACAAGTGATAAGGTTGTTGGCCTGGAAAACAAGATTGTTCAGTATGCTGATGATGCAGCACTTGTGGGTGTAGTGAGGTCTCCACTTATGAGAAATGAAGCTGCCCCCCTCAGCCTCAATCGGGACATGGACTGGATCAGGGAACGTTGTAGTTGGTGGGGTATGATGCTGAACTCCAGTAAAATGAAAACATTAATGATTAGCAGATCTAGACAGATTTCCCACAAAATCCTCCCTTTCAGGTGGATGGAACTTTGCTGAATGAGTCTGAAATTTTAACTATTCTAGGTGTAACTTTTGACTCACATCTAACTTTTGAGAAAGATCTAATGAAAGTTTCAGCAAATGCTGCTTGAAAGTTAGGTATTTTTCGTAAGGCCTCATATATTTATAATTGTGATAAAATCAATGCAACCTGTTTTAGGTCATTTGTACTTCCTTTACTGGAATACCGTTCTCCGGTGTGGATGTCTGTTTCCTCCAGAGATTCATCTCTTTTAGATAGAGTGGTTCATGATGGTAAGTTTCTGTTTCCTAAGAGTAGCAGTTATGACTTGGACCATTGACGGGTGGCCTCATTTGTCATTTTTTCATAAGTTATATAGTGTTTCAACACAGATCTTTCAAATTCACAACTGATCCCTGATCCCCTTTATCTGCCGAGAGCAACCACATTCGCTAAACAGCAGCACCAATATGCAGTAAATATGCATCGCTGTCGAACTTCTCAGTTCCATAGGTCCTTTATTCCTTACACCGTTGGAATGTGGAACAGCCTCCCAAAGGATGTCGTGCAGTTGGAACTTCAGAAGTTCAAGAGAAAATGCAATGCATTACTACCCTAATACTAATCCTCTTGCATTTTAATACATTTTTATTTATTTATCTATTTATTAATTTATTTTTTCTTTTTTAAGAAGTGGCATCTCTCCTTTCTCTGTTTCCCTTTTCTTCCTAATGAACACCATATTCTTTGGAAGCTTGAATTTCAAGTCAATGGCCCCTGTGGACTTGTTCCATATGAACAGTTTTAATTTACTAAATAATAATAATAATAATAATAATAATAATAATAATAATAATAATAATAATAATAATAAATGGGCACCGTGGCAGAGTGGTTTAGCTTATCGATGGACTGGTTAAGCAACATTGGGGATGGTCAGTCGTTGGATGGGTGACCGCTCTCCTTGACGTTGATTCCTTGGGAAAGGATCTTTACCATAATTTCCTCAGTCTACTCAGCTGTAAATGAATACCTATTCTTGATGGGGTAGGGTCCAGCTATGGGTTAAATAGCAAAATTCAGCAATGATGGAAAGAATTGAAAGAATAAATGACAACAACGTAAATGGAACCTCTGGCAACAGAGGAGCTTCATCAGCAGCCAGGTAAACAACCCTGTTACGGGGAGGATGGTCAGGTACTTAATCATCCAGTAACTGACCACCACAGGTCAACACTAACTAGCAACCAGAGACTGGAGCTGTAAGAGGCAAACCAGAAGAAGAAATGAACATAGTAGAACAAATTAAAAGAAATATGGAGATGCTACATCAGAAGCACCCGATAGAAAGAGGATACAGAAGACTGGTCAACATCTGGAATGGGAGAAATAACACCTCTCAAATAGATTTTCATGGCTGGCAGACCAAATATAGGAACATAAAGAACAGAAAGGGAGGAACTAGAAATTTGTCAGAAATATCACCCAAGAGACCAAGAAGGACAAGACGACAAACTTGCTGTCGTTCTGACACAGAAAATGACAGGAATGATAAGATGCAAAAAACACTGCTAGGGAAACATCGAAGATGTAACAGACTGAGTTGGAATGGGTGGAAAAGAACAGGCAATGGATAAAGCCAGATACAGAAAGAACAAAGATCCCATCCATGTAGCCTTTACAGTATAAAGAAACTAATGGAAAAAACATGTCATTCCAAGTTTATGAAATAATGTGACTAATCCACACCACCAGTATCACAGAAACAAATAAACTGGCATAATGGCAGGAGCAAGACTAGTAGTAGAACTCATGGGGATACAAACACCAACGCCACCATCACAATCAACCCAACAGAAACCAAAACAGCAACTGCCTTGGAAAAGGCATCTGGAAAAACAAATCATGGCAATGAGACTGACTTGGGTAAACTGAAGGAGAAGGCAGAAAAGAGGCAAAGAAACAAGAAAACAAGAGAGGAACTGAATGAGAAATACAAAGTACAAGGGAAGGAACTAAACAACACAATAGAAGATATAAAACAGAGGCTTAATGCCAAAGCACATAAGATCCAGTGGTACATGAACAGGAATAAAGGATACCAACAAAACACTCTAAAGAACGAACCAGAAAAGACTATACAGCCAACTGAGAGGGGAAGACAACCACCAAGAAATTCCTGAAGCCAAACTGGGAAAACATATGGAGCAATCCAGTACCACACAACAAACATGCAACATGGCTCCAGGAAATCAAGGCAGAAAAAATGGGGAGAATAAAACAAAGATTCACCAAGATCATGACACAGTCAGACACCAACTAAAGATAATGTCCAACTGGAAAGCAGGTTCCGATGAAGTCCATGGATACTGGCTCAAAAACTTCAGGGCCCTACACCCACGAATGGCAGAACAACTCCAGCACTGTATCACAAACCACCATGCGCCCAAATGGATGACCACAGGGAGAACATCCTTAGTACAGAAAGACAAGAACATGGGAAATATAGCAAGTAACTACAGGCCTATCACCTGCCTACCAATAATGTGGAAGTTACCAACAGGTAACATCAGTGAAAGGCTATACAACTACCGAGAGGATACAAACACCATCCCCCACCATCAGAAAGGCTGCAGAAGGAACTGTAGGGGCACAAAAGACCAGCTCCTAATAGACAAAATGGTAATGAAGAATAGTAAGAGAAGGAGAACCAACCTAAGCATGGCATGGATTAACTACAAGAAAGCCTTCGACAGATACCGCACACGTGGCTAATAGAATGCCTGAAAACATATGGGGCAGAGGAAAACACCATCAGCTTCCTTAAAAATACAATGCGCAACTGGAATACAGTACTTACAAGCTCTGGGATAAAACTAACAGAGGTTAACATCAGGAAAGGGATCTTTCAAGGCGACTCACTGTCCCCACTACTCTTCGTAGTAGCCATTATTCCCATGACAAAAGTACTGCAGAAGATGGATGCTGGGCACCAACTCAAGAAAGGAGGCAACAGAATTAACCGTCTGACGTTCATGGACGACTTCAAGCTGTATGGTAAGAGCATCAAAGAAATACATACCCTAATCCAGACTATAAGGATTGTATCTGGGGACATCAGGATGGAGTTTGGAATAGAAAAATGCACCTTGGTCAACATAAAAAAAGGCAAAGTAACAAGGACTGACGGGATAAAGCTACCAGACGGGAATAGTATCAAACACATATGTGAGACAGGATACAAATACCTGGGAATAATAGGAGGAGAGGATATAAAACACCAAGAGATGAAGGACATGATCAGGAAAGAATATATGCAGAGACTTAAGGCGATACTCAAGTCAAAACTCAACACCGGAAACATGACGAAAGCCATAAACACGTGGGCAGCACCAGTAATCAGATACAGTGCAAGAGTAGTGGAGTGGACGAAAGCTGAACTCCACAGCATAGACCAGAAAACTAGAATAAACATGACAATACACAAAGCACTACACCCAAGAGCAAATACAGACAGACTATACATAACACAAAAGGAAGGGGGGAGAGTGCTACTAAGCATAGAGGGCTGCATCAACATCGAGAGCAGAGCACTAGGGCAATATCTGAAAACCAGTGAAGACGAGTGGCTAAGAAGTGCATGGGAAGAAGGAATGATAAAAGTAGATGAAGACCCAGAAATATACAAAGACAGGAGAATGAAAAACAGAACAGAGGAATGGCAAAACAAACCAATGCATGGACAGTACAATGACACAGACAAAAGAACTGGCCAGCGATGAAACATGGCAATGGCTACAGAGGGGAGAACTCAAGAAGGAAACAGAAGGAATGCTAACAGCGCCACAAGATCAGGCCCTAAGAACGAGATATGTCCAAAGAACAATAGATGTAAATAACATCTCACCCATATGCAGGAAGTGCAATATGAAAGACGAGACCATAAAATGAAAGATGAGACCATAAACCACGTAACAAGTGAATGTCTGGCGCTTTCACAGAACCAGTACAAAAAGAGGCATGATTCAGTAGCAAAAGACCTCCACTGGAGCCTGTGCAAGAAACACCAGCTAGCTTGCAGTAATAAGTGGTACGAACACCAACCTGAGGGAGTGACAGAAAATAATCAGGCAAAGATCCTCTGGGGACTATGGTATCAGAACAGATAGATTGATACGTGCCAATAGACCAGACGAGACGTTGATTGACAAAACCAAGAAGAAAGTATCACTCACTGATGTCGCAATACCATGGGACACCAGAGTACATGAGACAGAAAGAGAAAGAACTGATAAGTACCAAGACCTGAAAATCGAAATAAGGATGATATGGAATATGCCAGTGGAAATTGTATCCATAATCATAGGAACACTAGGCACAATCCCAAGATCCCTGAAAAGGAGTCTGGAAAAACTAGATGCCAAAGTAGCTCCAGGACTCATGCAGAAAAGTGTGCTACTAGAAACAGCACACAGTGAGAAAAATGGACTCCTCAGGTGGCAGGATGCAACCTGGAACCCCAAACTATAAAAACCACCCGGTCGAATAGGATGACTGTGACAGACCAAATAATAATAATAATAATAATAATAGTGATGTCAAAAAAAGTGAGTGGTGCCTAATGTTTAGTTTCCTGCTTCAAGAAAGAGCAAATGGAAAAGTAGAGGGAAGAGGAGTAACATCTACCAAACTTCAATGATATCCTAGTCAGGTAGAGGGGAAGAAACTACTGAAATCTAATGTGACTGAGATTCTGAGGCAGATGAGGGAGGAGGCAAAATGTAAGAGAACAAGTGAAGGCCAAATACAAAAGAAAACAAGGTGAAGACAAAAAGACTAAAATTGAATGGCTAGAAGAGGCAAAAGCCAAAGTTGTAATAAAAGTGAGGGTGGTAGAATGTGCACTTACATGTTGAGAGGGGAAACATGATTTTTCTCAACTGTTCTTCAACCTTGACAAAAAAAAAGCAGTAAACCTCTAAGACTTTTTAATGTTCAAAAGAGAGATCTAAAGACGCTCCAAAACTCAATGGGGAGAGGAAGGGGGCTGAGGGGAGAAAGAGGTGACATGGAAGTTTCTCTGACTGCAGAATAGACATGCTTCCACATCCCCTATTTTCAAATAAAATTAAAAAAGCTATAAGCAGAAGCAAACATCTTGGAAGAGACAATAATAAAATTTATCATAAATAAAAAATGGAGGGAATTACATAAAATAAATGAAAAATTGGAACAATAATGATCATTAGGATGAAAACTCTAATATAGATGGTTTGTCATGAGATGAAACCAAATGCGAATGACTAACACCTAAGGCAGAAGAGGTCTATCCACCTCTAGCCTACCAAAAGGGAAGATCTCATATATTATATCATGGGATTTTCTTCAAAGCAAAATCTTGATGGTCAGCCATTCCATATATTTTGAATAATTAGGCTTGTGAAAAGGCAGGATTTGTATTTTTGTACAACAAGAATATTAAAGCACTAAAATCTTAGATGAAAAGTTCAGCTAACATAAAAATGAGTTTGAGGAGAATGCGTTTACTCACCATTGTTATCGTCTCTGCAATAATAATGTCAATGACATCACTCCACAAAATGAAACGAGTATGTTGGCGACCAGTGTAAAATGTAATAGTAGTTTGGACTCCAAGTCCAGCCACGACAAGCAGTGTTTCTGAGTAAGAGAGAGGCAAAAACACCACATAAATGTCTATGAACATTTCAATAACATAACGTATAACTGAACTTTCCTATACTAGTAATAAATGACATTTCAAGCAAGATTGGAAAAGAAAACAAACTGCATGTCCCTGATGAAAGAATCACTTAAAACTGGGTCAAAATAACAGCAGTTTATTCTACCGTAATGAGCACACCTTTAGTATTTTCAATGTTTAGACATTTTGAGGACCTTAAGAATAATCCTCTGTATGATGTGATATAATGGCAAGGATTGCTCTGGCATGCAATCAGAGCTATGAGAGAATACACACAGTACATGTGTGTATTCCATAATTCACCAAGATCCCAGTACCTGTAACTTATCTCGTCACTCCTTCAGCCTTTCACTGCTAAATCTTGGAAAACAATGTCTCCTCACTTGACAGTTTTCAACAGAATCCCAAATCCTGTCCAAGCACATGGACTTTTCTCTTTCCAATGCTGAAGGCCCTAAAGTTTAACCTAGCCAACTTCTGTCCTGCTTGAGGACAATATTTGATGAAGTTCAAGTTGTTTTGCACTAGTAAGTGCATCAAGTCTACCTCCACCATTCTTGCTGTTTGCATTCACTTCGGTGGTTTGTCAGTGCCTGTACTAGAAAATCCTTATTGGCTGTGATATTAGCAAGAAAGTGTATGAGGAGTGATGAGGGTTGTAATTTTCTCTGTTCCTTCTTTACTGCCCTACAGTCACATTGGGATTAAGAGAGAGAGAGAGAGAGAGAGAGAGAGAGAGAGAGAGTAGCATCCCTCCACTCAGCTACAACTATATTGCTTAGAGAGAGAGAGAGAGTAGCATCCCTCCACTCAGCTACAACTATATTGCTTTCTGTTTTGTAGTTTCCATCCATTCCATTTGGTCTCTTCTTACTTAGCTGTCCAATTTCTTTATCGTACCATGCTTTAATTTTAAATCAACATAAGAACAACTTTAGTGGGATACCATATAAGAATAAAGAAATGTGGTTATTGTCTTGAACTGATCTATGATAATAATCATTACCAACTGAAAAGCTCTTTTAACAGCTTTTTTTTTTTGCTTCAAATACCTTCCACTTTCAAAAAAAAAAAAAAAAAAAAAATCTGGCACCAGTAAGGCATTGGTCTGCAACTTCATATAAACACAAAAACAGGTTTTGATGTAAGAAAAACCTATTTTTGGTAGTAGCTGTTGAGTCCTCAAGGAGTTACCCTTCCATGGTCTACCAGAAGTCCATGGTGACCAAATTAGTACCAAAGAATTCTCTTTTAGCTGGTCTCGTGGCCGGGTATTATGTCATAGTGATCAACACTATAACGTGATGGAGCATGTAATGGACTCAAAGGGTGCTTTCCCTTATCTTCAGCGAAACTGTGCCCGAGTTGTTTCCATTGTCAAAACCTGCTGGAGGAAGTGATTAATGCGCATGCACAGTCCACCATATTGTTGAAAAACAGACCTGTTGGTCAGTGCAGGATGATCCCTCACCCAATTGCCATGTCTTTTTGTCAGGGAAGCGGGAGGGGAGGTTTTGACCAAAATAATATTTTTACTCAACAGTGACTACCAAAAATAACATTTTTATATGCGACATGCTCTGGGTTTTCGGTGTGAGAAAGGTAAGAGCTGGTTAAGTATATATAACTTTATTTATTAAAAATGTCATAGTAATTACATAGCTGATCCCCACACTGAATGGAGGTGGGAATGTTGGGCATATCTACCCCACAAAATTATCAATAGTAATGAATTTGAGAATAGAAATTTGCTAACATTGAATCAATGTTGTTGAACCTTACTTTTAAGAGAGCTGCTACAGGTAGATACTGCCTCTGGTTGGCGCTCATCTTATCCAGTAGAGGTGAGACGGTAAAGCCTTGAGGGCCTTCTACTACAGTGGGTGCTTTGTGGCGATGGACTAAATTCCGAGGGCTAGCAAAGTACAACAAGATGCCCCTGCCCAGGGCGCAGTGCGACACAAAATAACCAGAGTAAATAGTCACCATAACCACTTAAAAACACCAATACCCAACCATAACCAAAATATGGAGGGTACTCCAAGTACATAGTACTCCCAGGCTCTCCAAAACTCAGCACCCTAAGCGAGGCAAAGAGCTTAAAGAAAGGACATCGCTTTCTACGTTTCCCTCCCCAAAACCACTCCAGCCATGTAAAACGGATCCAAGGTACTGCATTACTTGTAATCGTCTCGATATCCCTTAAATAATGCGATGCAAACACCGACTTGCACTTCCAAGACGTCACTTGTACAATTGACATAAAGGATAGATTGCGCTTAAATGCCAAAGACGTAGCGACTGCTCTTATCTTGTGAGGTTTTACCTTTAAAGATGAGAGTGAGTCTTCGTTCACAATGGAATGTGCTTCGGAAATCAGATCCCTCAGAAAAAATGCCAGGGCATTATTAGACAGGGGTCTAGTGGGATATTTCACAGAACACCAAAGGTTTCTTGAAGTACCACGAATGTCCTTCGTTCTGTGAAGATAAATCTTAAGGGTCCTTACTGGACAGAGAGTTCTTTCTTCTTTAGATGGACCCACTATCTTGGATAAGTTCTTGATCGTAAAAGAACGAGGCCATGGATTCGATGGCGATTCGTTCTTATCCAGAAAGTCTAGGGAAAGGGAGCAAACTGCATTCCCCTGAGAAAATCCTATGTTTCTGTCTAAAGCATGGATTTGACTGGACCTCTTAAAGGTGGCCAAGGTGACCAGAAAAAGAGTTTTCCTGGTTAGATCCCTTAAAGAGATACACTGCATGGGCTCAAAACCTGAACTGGAAAACCACTTAGGGACCACGTCTAAGTTCCAGGACAGCAAGGGTTTTCCTTTAGGCTTTGCGGTGTCAAAGGACTTAATAAGGTCGAACAAATCCTGCTTCAACGATAAGTCCATTCCTTTATGACGGAAACCCGAACTAAGCATAGCTCTGTATCCTTTAATTGTAGAGGTGGAAAGTCCTTTAGCGGAGCGTAGGAGCAGAAGAAAGTCCGCTATCTCTGCTACAGAGGTTTCAGAAGAGGACACGTTATTTTGTCTGCACCAGGACCTGAAGATGGACCATTTTGCCTAGTAGCCATTATCTGAAGACTGTCTTCTACACTTCGCAATTGCCCTTCTTTCGGAGCAGTTGCCTAACAGTTTGAACCCTGTTAGGGCCAGAGAAGACAGGTTTTGGTGGAACCAATGGAAGTGAGGTGGCCTGAGAAGTTGTTGCTTCTGTGACAGTCTCGGGAAGTCAGCAAGAAGTTCCAGAAGATCTGGGAACCACTCTTTTGTTGGCCAGAAGGGAGCTATCAAGATCATGGATAAGTTTTGATGAGACCAAATTTGCTGATGACTTGCCTCACTAACCCAGAAGGGAGGAAAGGCATACAGATCTTTGTTGGACCAATCCTGCAACATTGCATTGGTCGGCCATGCCAAGGGATCTGGAACTGGTGAGCAAAAGAGAGGAAGTCGGTGATGGTCCCTTGCTGCTTAATACAGGGAGAAAGAGTCGGTTCCTCCTTGTTTCTTGATGTATGCCAGTGCAGTCGTGTTGTCTGAATGCACTGCTACTGTCCTCCCCCGTATTTCTGAAGTGAAGCACTGTAGGCCCAGAAATATCGCCTGTGGTTCCTTCACGTTGATGTGCCAGTTTTGCTGTTCCTGGGACCAGGTTCCTGACACTTCTTTTAATCCCAAAAGGGCTCCCCAACCTAGGTTCGGCACATCTGAAAAGAACTCTATGCTGGGGTTCAGAGGATGAAGAGATTTCCCTTCTGATAGCCTCTTTCCGGAATTCCACCAAGGAAGATCCTCCTTGATTTCCATCGTTATCGGGAACACAAACGAGTCCGGAAACTTTTTCCTGTTCCAGCTGACCTCCCTTGGGCTACAGGTATGCCTCCTCCAGGTAGTGGGGAGTATGGCAGGGACTGGCATCTAGGAGAATCAGTGGGACAAGCAGCCTCCTCCTCCACTGACACTGATGCCCATAACTGGGCCACTGTACTCAACCAGATTAAAACGTTGCTCGAACTTATTCTCAAGGATGGCCCCAGACACATGAGAGGTGGTGCTGTGAGTTCTACAAGAAGAGGAGCTCCGGCACTATAGGGCACTTGGGCACTACTGAAGGTTCGGGCGCTATTAGGCACTCAGGCACTTAACGGGAGCTATGGAAGCGGACAAAAAGAACGCTCAAACACTTATGATCTGCTTGGCACCAAAAATCACAATTTTTGAAAGTAAATTGTATTGTTCCCAACTATACAAACCTGAGGTCCTTTACATTAGGAATTACTTTCAGCGTAGGCTGGAAATGGCCTTTAAACTCTTGAGCAAGGTGGTTGGGCAGTAACTACCATCAGGTAGGCGGGAATACCTGCCTGCCCGGATGTAAACATTCCAGTTTGCCTTTTGGTCCAGGTTCAAATTGAGGGGTGGCATGAGGTGGGCATAATACGTAATGTAAAGGACCTCAAGTTTGTATAGTTAGGAAAAATACAATTTACTTTAAAAAATTGTGATTTCTTCCGACACAATATACAAACCCTCGGTCCTTTACATTAGGAAGACTCACTGGTTGGAGGGAGGAATCTGAGTGAGTTTCCTGAACTGACTGGAGTTCTGCACACCTGGGCTACTCCTCCTGGTTGAAAGAGCGAGGAGGAGTACCCGAACCTCTGACATATTGATCAGAGTGTAGGAACTGCAAGATCAAATGTCAGACACTGGACCTTTTTGCATGAATGAGGAAACGTGACTCATACGAAATAGGCTGGAAGAATCTTAGAGTCAGAGGCAGTAAGGAAAAGCTGAGATAGGGTTTCCCTTACTGCCAGACTCTCCTTTCTCCCCTTGCTAGAGGACGGAGCAGAATTGCTTCTATGATTCTAAGAGAAAAATAAAACAGGTGCTTGATGTGTAGTCTTACCGCATCAGTGCCAGGTCCAGCACGTGTTCTTGTTGAGTAGCCACCACAGGGCCAAGGAAAAAAGGTTCCAATGGCCTGTGGGCAAAACCATTGGAAGACAAAAGTGTGGTCTAAGAGACCATGTCTTGCTTCCAGACCGACAGAAACTTCTGGAATGCGAGGGATGGACCAAGCCATTGGCTTCGTGAGCTCTCAGGTGGAAGGTACCGGTATCGTCGTCTTCAGCTGCCGAGTACCTCCTTCGATCGCTTCACGAAGCCAGGAGGAAGGTGTGTCCTTAGGCACTTCTTCCTTGGGAGAGGGAGTACTAGCGGCAGTGTCGACGACATCTAGGTTAGGAGTGTCGAGCCTTTTCAGAAAGTACCACAGCTCCCTAAAGGACAAAGTAACGAATGATCTGGATCATTGATACTAAGTCCAAGGAGGAGGAGAACCAGGACGACTCGAACTCGACAATAGATGCTGAAGGATTCGGAGTCCACCTACAATATCTGAGAAGGAGTCGAAGTATTGATCCTCTTCACCTGTTCTTCCATCTTCTATGCCAAGGCCGGAGCAAGATGAGAGATGGTCCTACGAGGGCACATCTCTATCCGACGGCTCTCGTAAGGGCGCGTGCAGCATGGGACAGGAACCCTAAACGAGTCATATGCGACCCAGGGAACAGTTCCCTGGGACAGCAAGACCAAAGAAGCTTCTCATCCGTAGCTAAATCTTGACTGAGGAGAAGAGGGCTACTTCAGATAGAAGACTAGGTCGCAAGGGCCTACGTTCTTCACAAATGAAAGGCAAAGAAGCAACCCTCGGCAGAGAAAACGAGGAAGTCCAGACTTGAAGAGCAACGCTGACCCGAGAAAGAGTTCTACAACAACACCTACCAGCAAAGACGGCTCCAGTCCCTGGAAGTGTTGCAGAGGACTTCAAGAGATATCCAGCTATAGCCACTGACGCTCGGTGAGAGAGCCTATGCTTGCAAGGGAAGCTGGAAGGTCTCCCAGTCCCAACCATGCCAGGATGTACTGCCCGAAGAACCACTTCTTGTGTAGCTGCTACAGGAGGTTGGGTCAACCAGAACTCTTCTCGATGCCTCGGCTATCAGGTTGGGCAAGAGGCAAAGTCTTCCAGCATTTGTCTGTAACTTGGGGTGAGCAATGTTTGAGAACCCCCAGCAAAACAGACAAATACAGAGGGATAATGTAGATACAAAGTTTCCCAGAAAGACAGCATGCCTCGCCGTAGCGGCCCCTGGGTCTGGTATGAAGGAGCGAGAAAAAACTACCGACTTGTGCAGGGAGGCAACAGAAAGACGGTAGGGATTTCTCAGTCGAGCAATCTCTCCGTGAATCCTCGAGTGAGCAGCACGTTCTGTCCTGATCACTCAAACCCAAGGCCAAGCTCGCCTGCCAATACATCCCCACCTGGGATGCTTCTGGCTAGCTGACCTGTCGAGTGCGTTATAGAACACTCGAGTACCTGCAAATGTGGACAGATGAAACAGGAGGAAACGATTCCCTCTTGTTTGTCGGCGGAATGTGTTGAGTGCAAAACTCATCCTGAATTCTCGGAAGGCCAGAAGGCTGCCTTGAGCCCAGGATGATGATGAGAAGGTACTAATCGTCCCGGTCACACACCTTCAAGACAAAGTCTTACAGGTGTTCGCCTATTCCCTGATCAGTGAATCCGTAAGTTGACACATGATGTGAGGGGAATATGCAGGCATATTTGAAGGTTCCTTCAATCAAGTATTAACCTAACTCCTTCCTCATACTTCGAAGAGGAAAAAAGGATGGAGGAATGGAAGCAGACTTCCATTCTCCGCCAAGGGGAAGCTTCTGCAAGATGACAGGATACCGAGACAATTAGCTCTAGCCGGGCTGGCATTTCCCGAATTGGGAGCACTGGAGAGGAAGCGGGATGAAAAGAATTGCCGAGACCTAAGGGAAATAGATACTTCTCCTGAAGGAATCCATTCCCAGGTCTCGGCAATGTCGCTGCCAGCTCCAGAGACTTGATAAGTATCATTAACTTCTTCCTGGTCAATACTTCTTTCTCTCTTCCCTTCTTCCCTCCTCCCTTATGGGAAAGAGGGTGGAAAGAGACACAGTTATGCGCACTTTCCTAGAAGGGTAGGAGAGGCTATGTTCTGCAATCTTCTATCGAAGCCTGGGACTTCTTAGGAGTTGAGGGGGGTGGGGGCTGGCAGGCACAGCCGATGCAGGAGCTACAGAAGCTGCTCAGAAGGCAGGAGCTACTGCAACGGCCAGGAATATCACATGAAAGTCACCAGCAGTGACAGGAACAATCAGGACGGCTGCGGCAGGAGACCAGGAAGAGCCGCCCAGAGACTGTCTTCGAGTTAACAGGAGTATAACACAGGGAACAGCGGGAGCAGATGGACCACAGATATGTCAGAGGCATTGCCACAGCATACACGAAGGCCAGCAATGACAGCGATCGATCCATATTGGCAGGAACAGGGTAAGAACTATCCCGACATGGAATTATGTCATCCAGCCAGGTATTGTGGTCGATCCCGAAGCAAAACTAATGAATGCCGGGACTCCTTCATGCGAGATATCCCCTAGATATCCAGCCAACTACTGCTGTGTCTGTGATGCTCACTGTCAACCTGAAAGGAAAATGAAGTTTTCATAATAAAACTAATATTGTAATACTTACCTGAACACCTGAATTAGCCCTGATCACCTACCAGCCTGAACTACATCCCCATAGCTTTTACCCACTAAGTGGGTAATTAACTGCCAGCATTACCAACGCCTACAGGAAAATCTTGTCAAGTGAGTTACCTGAAGTGCCGTTGGCAACACTGCAAGTCCCGGCTGAGTGAGGCCGAGATCCCCAACTGCATTATCCACTATTCAAACTGAAGTGGGGTGGAGGGTGGGAATCATTCAGGTGTTCAGGTAAGTATTACAACATTAGTTTTATTATGAAAACTTCATATTGCAATACACTCCCTGAACACCTGAATTAGCCCGATCAACAAAATTTTAAGGAGGTGGGATCAATCTAATTCAGCCTGACCTGCCAACAGGGAAAGCAGGTAACTCATTATTCGCCTACTCTGTATAAATGAATGTATCCTCACCTGGTTATCCCACTTGGCAGGTGAGAATGTCTGTAGAGAGAGTACCCCGATGTCAGTCTCATGTCTAGGTACTGTCTGAGTCGAGCTACCTCTCATGTGGTATTCAAACCTCCTCATGGATAGAGAGTAGCAAATTAAAAAACCAACCTACCATGTGGCTAATCACAGCCTCCCATGATTAGTGGAGAACGACGAACCTCCCAAGTGACTAATCAAAGAACTCTCATGTATGGAGGGGTACGATGAACCTTCCAAGTGGCTAATCAAAGCACTCGCATGTATGGAGGAGTACGAAGAACCTCCCATGTGGCTATTGTAGCCTCTCATGTATGGAGAAGTTGACTGTGCAGGATCTTCGAGTTCTTTGCCGCCCGTTGCCGCCGATGTCTGCACAGAGGAGGATGAAGAAACCAAACCTGTCCACTGGATCTGCCTAACTTCACATTACTAATGTCAAACTTAATACTCTCACTATGAACCCCGACTGACAGAATCCAAAGTCCTCAGACTACATTCATTACCTAGAGTTCTTCCCACCCAAGACATTACTACTTAATTATAAGATCGAGTTGGTCGTCACGAAGGGACCAAGCGAGTAACTCGAAGAAAACTGAATGTCTTTGGGGTAGAAAGTCGTGAAAACCGACACCGACTCCCAAGTGGCCGCCTCTAAGAACCTCCGCAATGAGAGTGTACCCCCTTAGCTAAATGAACGCACCCATGATAAAAGGGTTAGCCGCTACACACGGACTAAGGGAATAACTTTCATGTAAGAAGGAGAACGATGAATCTCCCAAGTGGCTATTCAGAGCCTACCCAGTAAGGAGGGAATGAGGTAGTGTGCCGAGCCGATGACCCTCCGCCCTGCAGTTGCAGCAAAGGCCAACGAGTGAAGAAGTATCCCAGCGCTGACGAAACAGCCTAGGCTAGCCTACGAGAGCACCTCTTTGGACTCTTGTAGGGAAACTATCAAAGACTAGGATACTTAAAACATACTAAATTTAAGTTCATGTGATTATACTATCACTGTTGCTTAAGATTCTAAAGCCTAAAAGGAATTCCCCTATCTGGTTAACCTAATAACCACCGCACTACGTGAATACTACCTTAGCTAAATGAGCGTACCCTAGATAACAGACTTCGCTGTTAAACGTGGACTAAGAGAATAACCTTCCGAGTCTTCGCACTAAGAGAATACTACCTCAGCTATCTGAACGCACCCTAGATAGGAGAATTCACCGCTATACGGGGTGGGGCGAATTGAACATCTCTTAAGTAAAGGAAGAAAACACAGACGGACTCACAAGTAAACTACCTCCAGAATAGAAGACTCTGAACCATTCCTTAGAAAGGAAGATGAAGTGGACATACTCCAAATAATGTGCGGTAATGAAAAAACTGTTAAATACTAAATATAATGTAACGTCAAATTAAAACTGTGTTCAAGGGCATAAAGCTCGCACCACACGAGAATCGTGAAGTGTGCCCGCAACTGTGTTTGTGGAGTGAGCGCTTATGAACCAGGAACCAGGAACCCTCTCTCCGAAAGTAACTAATCACATCCTTGACAGCGGACAGGAAGGATTCCGGGTGAGACGAGAAGTGCACACAGAAGCGGACGGAGTTTCTCAACCTTTGATAAATAGACTAATATTCGCTTAATGCCAGAACCGAACACTTGCACATAAAGAACCTTAAATGAACGAAGCAGAGTTTTAGCCTCTGACTCTGTCTTCGCCGCGAATTCCGGAAGAAGAGAACTACTTATCATTTCCCACCTAGGAAACCAGCCTCGGAAACTTCCCGAAGCTTGCCCACCTTTTTATCTGCAGCTAAAGCCGAAAGAAAGAAAACACCTAATCAGTTATCTTAACATTAGAACTTCCGACAAATCTCATGAAGGAGCCCGAGTCGGCAAGACCAGACATTAAACTTAAAGGAACGTAATAAGTCAAAGATCTTACTACTAGAAATTTTCGGGAAGATGGAAAATCTACTGCTAAGTGCTGAGCGGTAGCCAGCAATAGCCGAAAATGGAGGAATCTTGACTTTCCGGAGGAATAAGAGAAAACCAGCTATTTTGGTTATGGCAGGCCTAAAGATGGAAAGACCTTCCTTGTGACACAGATTCCCCATGTCAAGCTGACCTGGTAAAGCTTACAGGTTGACTTTCTCGAGCTGAAAGAAACACTGTCTAGACATAGCTTTAGAGTGTCTGGACTGTCTAGCTGTTCGCTCGGCAGTCGCCTGCAACTAGGTTCATCACGCAAGAGTTTGGATGATAATGGTGAAAATGTGGTTGTCTAAAAGATCTTCCGCATGAGGAGGAACATCAGAACTTCCGTAAGGAGCATTAGGAATTCCGGAAATCGAGGGCGTTAGGGCCAGCAAGAAGCTAGAGTCATAGACGTCTTGACACTCCCACAATTCCTGATTACCTGATGAATGAGACCGAATGGCGGAAAGCATACACCTCTAAGTTCTAATGATCTTGTTCCTCCCGAGTTCTCAGATATGGCAGTTATGATGTCGCAAAGCAGACCCACTACTGTGTTGCGCACTAGGACCGAAAAACACCTGAGGGCTTCCTTTACAGCCCTGAGGTTCCCGAAGGTTATGACTCTTCTCTTTCCCGATCCCTCCAGAGGCCTGAAGCCGGGGTTCCTCCAAGGTTGCTCCCCAACCTTGATATGAGGCATCTGAGTACAGATGAACGTCGGGAAGAGGGGAGACTATAGACCTTCCAGATGTCAGATGCACTTCTTCTATCACAGAAGATCTGACAAGCGAGAATCATTCCAGATTATACCCTCATTCTCGATGCGGAAGTCCCAGTGATTCCTGAGACATACCTGAAGAGAAAAGCATGCAGACACACAAGACCTGAGAGAGAGAGAGAGAGAGAGAGAGATAACATTCTCTCTAAGAGGCTTCTCCAAGTGGGTACCGGCTGTCCCCTGTTGGACAGGAACACCTCTACTTCAAAATTTTGTACCCTCAACAATGCATAACTGCCGACACGAGACATGAGTTAGAAGCAACAAGTTCGTTATACTGGCCACATCCCCTGAACCCAGAGCAGCCACACTAATCACAGCTTGCTGTGACGCTGCTGCTGACGAAGGCTACACGAAACTGACCATGGAGGAGATAGCCTCCTCCCTAAAAGACTGTTGCAGAGTGAAAAGGCACCCTCAACAGAACCCTCTCCGAATGTCCGGATAGTGAGGCGGAAGCTTTAAAAGAAGTCCCTCCTCTTCTGCCAAAGAACATTGTACAGTCAGGCAAAATGTTAACTTGGTATGCCAGCCCCACTGACACCAAAATGATGAGGTGTCAGGCAGTACCGGACCGGAGGGAGTATATCCATCTTGTTTGAGAAAACCCTATCAACCCGGACACATCCACACAGAGTGGGACAAGGCCTCCGAATGGCTGCAAAAGGTGTCCTCAAGATACAAACCTCCCTAGATGAAACTGAGACCAAACAATTGCCAAAGGAACCCGAGAGAGAAGAGCCTCAACAGATACGTTGAGAGGAACCCTGACATCCGCAGAAGGGTTATCCGCTACCTTGTTAAAACCCCTCCTGAATAGGAAGCAAGGTTTAATCCCGCTTACTCAACCCTATCAAAGCCACTAACCTACGTCTGCCTCCCTCAATGCCTGCCCGACACGGCCAAAGCAGACCAGATTCTTTGATGATTGAGCAACTACCGGTTTTGTCGCATATAGCGACTCGAACATCGTTTGATTCGGTAGTGTAGGCTCCTCCGGAACCTTGGATTGAGGATAAGTGAGGATGAAGTCTACCATCCGCTTATACTCATTCTCATTAGCTGAGGGAGAACTAATATCCAGTACCGGATCCTCTTCTTCAAATGAACAATCCTTGTCGGACTGGTCCGACAGATCCGGAACAGGAAAGAGGCAGGCCGACCCCTAGCAAATGCCAAACTCGAAAACCCGGAACTTGCTACACCTGGGTGCATGAGACGGACACCTGACGTATCAATCGCAAACATATTGGAGGCACCAAAGTAGGCTGTGCAAACCCTGCACCACCCAACAAGGATGACACAACACCTGGGCCGGCTATACCTGGGCGGACAACGCCTACTCCTGAGAGCAAAGAGGCCGCAACACCCGAACCACTCAAATCTGGATGTATCAAAACCGCATGAGAATGGGAATCCGGAATTGAAGACCTTGAAGACCCGGAATCAACCCCAAACCTACATGGATGCCTAGACAGAGGGACAGAGAAACCTGCGTGAAAGTTGAGAATGAAGAAGTCCAAGGAGGGAAGAAGGAGAAGCCACACTCGGAGTAACCAACAGGGCACCTAACACTGACGTTGGACAGATGGAGAAGGTCCCAACCGGATCGAACTCAAAGGAGTTTCGAAGGGGAAGTTACGAGGTACCGAACTGAAGGTAACAGAGTAAGGTAAATTACCAACTATCCTGGAGAATGGAAATGCTGCGGAAACTATCGGTGCTGATACACAGAATGCTGGGGTAGGCGAACTGCTAACTGCCGTAGCATCCGCAAGAATCACGGAGGATACATTACGGTTAGGAACCCGTAAAGAATGAAAATAAGGAGTTGGTGACGCCTCTGCAAAGACCTGAGAAGCAACTACATCGGATGCCTGAGAATCTACAGGATTCGCAAAAGGTGATAAAAACGACAGATCCATTAAAAGTACCCCTTCCCTTAACCCTGAAGAAAAAGAGGGAGCTGCTGAAGCTCTAATATACAGGGTTGAACCAAGAAAGCCTTTGCTCTGCTGAGTTATAAGCCAAGAAAACAGGATGAGCAACAAAGACCCCAAGGAGCCCTCCGAAGAGCGGACCGAAAAGAAGATTGAGAAGGGCAAAGGAAGAAGGCTTGGAAGAAAATGGGGAAACGGAAAATTCCGTAGCGGCCGAAGAGGCCATAGATTTCAAAGAAAAAGGCTGGTTCTGTTCCCCCCGCCCCTGATAATCTTAACAGACATTATCAGAATCAGAAAATTCTTTAAGACATGATCATGAATATTGGAAAAACTTGATCGCCAGAATTACCACCACAGCAAGACGAAAGAAATTTTAACCCCTGAAGGAAAAGGAACCTTCAAAGAAGGAGTACTCACGGAAAAACAAAAATTCAGAACCAGATACATCAGAAACCAAATCTGAACGACCCTCCACGGATCTGGAAACCTTCGTTGCACAGAGCACAAAGCAGGAAATAAAACTGACGATTGATCTAAATGAGAGACCTAAACATTAGCGACCCCAACCAAACCTGAACCCAAAGAAGACTGCACGTTCAACTACTCTTCCTGAATACTTCCTAAATTAGAAGTCCTACTCTTCTGAGTGATTCCTAATTCTAAATCCACCTTTGAACTTACACTTTTAGAGGGAAGGGGGAAATCTGCTGCCAACACTGCCTGCTCCGCGGCGGGGGGGGCGGCAGATCCTACCTTCGAGGTTTGCGGTTCTCCATGACCCCTGGCACCCATTAGGGCTGGTTCTGGAACAGGCAGGGGGGCTGAAAAAAACGATTAGTATCTACAACACTATTACTACTATCATTATCTCTGGTTTCCATTAATTTAATCATAAAGCTAGAAAAATAGACTAGACATACTCAGCTAATAACTTGTCCTCTAACTTTTTGAATAATTCTTCCATCTGATCTACCGACCAAGATTTTGCCACCTATCTGACTGATACTACACTACATCTTCCTACATAAAATACAAACATAATGTCGATTGTGTCTGAGGGTACTCATCCTGCGCTTGCAGGACGTGTAGGGCCGATGAGCGTCAGCATCTCCAGCAGTAGAAGGCTCTGTCATCGAAGATGTACACGAAGTGGAAGTATCAGCGCTAGCAGACGGCGACGTCAACTTGTTTGACTTATCCAATCGAGTCCAAAGTACCGATCCCAAGGTCAAAATCGGGAGAGGAGTTCCAAATCCCACTAAGAAAGTATCCATCCAGGAGAAAATGCTTTGAAAACAGTCCAAATCGTGATCTGATGTCCAAATTCTTAAATGGGGTCGGGCTAAATGACCAAAAGTTCGCCTGATGTGGGACACACCCACACAGCATGGATTAACAACAAATAGCAAGTGGGGATCTCGGCCTCACTCGGCCGGGACTTGCAGCAGTGTTGCCAACAGCACTTCAGGTAACTCATTTGACAAGATTTTCCTGTAAGAGTTGGTAACGCTGACAGTTAATTACCCACTTAGTGGGTAAAAGCTATGGGGATGTAGTTTGGGCTGGTAGGTGACCTGGGCTAATTCAGGTTTTCAGGGAGTGTATTGCAATAGCAAAGATGATTAGAGAGGGAAATTCCTCTTGCTACGAAGGGAATTGCCCTAAGCAGCGAGAGGAGGTACCCAAGAAGAGGTTGCCCGACGCCCCCACCCCTCGTGGTCTTTGCCCGACAAGTGAGCGAAGAGGGTGAAGGAGAGAGATCTCTACCGAAGGAGAGAAAGGAAGAACCTACAGGGAGAGAGAAGGACGGAGGGGAGGCCACCAAGGGCGCCGTGGAAGCGTAACTTACAGACAACGCCCACAACCTCCCACCCGCCCCGCAACTCTCTAAGCGCAGGTGGTGAAAACAACATTCAGCACAAGTAGAAAGGAAGTAGTCATGCCCTTGTACACGGAGGGCGGAAGCCCAAGAAGGGAAGCGAACTCTTACGTCCCAATCAATGTAGGGGAGCGAAGATATTAAGTCCCAATATAATATTTCTGATTGTACAGGGGAACACCTTCAGTATCTAAATAAAGGGCTACTGGAGAGAAGCATTACCACTTGGTTGCACTCCTTTAAATACACCCTTGGCCGTCAATCCAAGACACAGTGCAGGGGAACGACGGCTATGCAAGGTTATCACAAACCGTGGGTTTGTAATAATAAATATCAAACACACATAATATAAACACAAAATACATTAAGATCCCACCAGGATAATAAGAGCTTAATGACAGTCAGGCAGAGAGATCCAAAACCATGTCTGCATTGCATGACGGCCAAAAGCAAACTGGAATGTTTAAATCCGGGCAGGTGGGTATTCCCGCCTACCTGGCAGTAGTTACTGCCTAACCACCTTGCTCAAGAGTTTAACGGCTGTTTCCAGTCTACGCTGAAAGTAGTTCCTAATGTAAAGGACCGAGGATTTGTATATTGTGTTGGAACAAGTTGCAATTATACCAAGGAAAATATGAAAAAATGAATGACAAAGTAGCATCATATTTACCATAGAAAAAGTAACAGTCACCCATGTGATACATGCACAAAACTCTCTTTACCTTTTCATAAGTTGTATTTCAACAAAGATTTTTCACACTCACAATTGATCCCTGAGCCCCTTTATCTGCTGAGACCAACCAGATTCACTGAACAGCATCACCAATATGCAGTAAATGTGCCTCGCTGTTGAACTTTTCAGTTCCAGAGGTCCTTTATTATTCCTCACACCACTGGACTGTGGAACAGCCTCCCAGAGGATGTCGAGTAATTGGAACTTCAGAAGTTCAAGCGAAGATGCAATGCATTACTACCCTAATATTATTCTCCTTGCATTTTAATACATTTTTATCTATTTATTAATTATCAATTTATTTTTTCTTTTTCAATAAGTGGGATTTCTTCTTTCTGTATTTCCTTTGACTTCCTCTTACTTCTTCCTTATGAACACCATATTCTTTGGAAGCTTGAATTTCAAGTCAATGGCCCCTGTGGGCTTGTTCCATATGAATAGGTTTCATCTACTGAATAATAATAATAATAACAATAATAATTTTGTTCAAAGATGCAAACTGCTGACAATTTTCAAGGTAGACTGCTCAATTTTATATCATTCAGCAGCTGAATGATTGCTCTATACAATGGGGTAAAAAAATCCACAAAATAAGTTTATTTGAAATAGAGTATAATTCACGAGATATGGGAAAATTTTGTACTTTCCCCAAAAGAATATTTGCCAAAAAAAAAAAAACTGCTATAAAGTCTTAAATTTTTATCCACAGCACACCCAGATAAATTACCTACTTATTGCAATGCAAAAATTGCAATTGATTATACCAAGAAAAATATGAAAAAACAGATGACAAAGTAGCATCACATTTCCAGTAAAGTGGCCCTCAGTCAATTGTTTGTCCCCTTTCCCCCTCACCCCTCTCTTTCTCTCTCTCTCTCTCTCTCAGAGAGAAACATAAATGATGTAATTACAGTGCAGAATAAAAATTTAAAAATATGACATTTTCATAATACGATAAAGTTTTATATATACTTACCAAGCAATTACATACCTAATGTTTCTAGTATTGGCAGCTAAAATTTGAAACTCGCAGTCGCAATTCTTTTGTTTTGGTGTACGTGTCTAGCCCCGCCCACTTTCGGGGAAGAAGAGGAAAAGCTGAGCAAATGGTTTCAATTTGTTTATGCCATTATGTCCATGCGAGGGGGAGGAGGGTGGGCTCCCATTCTGTAATTACTTGGTAAGTACATATAAAACTTTATTTTGTTATAAAAATGTCATCTTTATATAAGTGACTTACCAAGTAATTACAAGCTGATTCCACATTGAAAGGAGGTGGGATACATGGACTACTCTATCCCCAAAACATTGTATACAGTAATGAATCTGAGAACAGAAAATTTGCTAGCATTGGGACAATGCTTATTGTTTCCTTACCTAGTGAGAGAGCGGCTGCAGGAAGATACTGCCTCTAGTTGGCACTCATCTCACTCAGTAGAGGTGAGGGGTATGGCCCTGGGTTGCCTACTACATCAGTGAGACTTACAGTGAAGCACATCACCGAACGTTAGTAAGTACAGAAAATTGCCCCTCCCCAGGGTGCAGTACTAACACAAGACAACCAGATAACAAAGCTGTTACCTACAACAAAATATTAAAAACACCATTCCCAAACCATTAAAAAACTTGAGGGTATCCCAGTACATAGTTCCCCCCGCCTCCCTTAGAACTCAACACCATATATCAAGGCGAAGAGAAAGGATGGAAGGGATGCTTCCTACTTTCCCTTCCCCAACAGCATGCCAGCCATCAATAAAGGACACAAAGTACTGCATTCATTAAAAACTGTTTCCACATCCCTTAAATAGTGAGATGCAAATACTGATTTACATCTCCAAAAAATTGTTTGGAGAATATCTGAAAGAGAAACATTATGTTCAAAAACTAAGGACGTAGCCACTGCCCTATTTTATGTGCCATAACCTTCAGAGAAGGTAAAAGTTCTTCTCCCACTTGAGAGCGGCTTCCTTAATGAGTTCTCTTAAGAAAAAGGATATTGCATTCTTTGTAAGAAGACATGAAGGATCCTTAACTATATTCCACAAATTACTAGATGGTCCTCTTAACTTCTTGATCCTCTCAGGTAAAACTTTAATGTCCTTACAGGGCAAAGAACTCTTTCTTCCTCCTCAGGTCCTAGAATGTTACTCAAATTCTTGACCTTAAAAGAACGAGGCCAGGGCTTGGAAGGATTCTCGTTCTTTGGGAGAAATCCAAGCGTATAAGAACAAATCGTGTCTCCATAAAAACCGATCCTTCTATCAACTGCTTGTAGCTCACTAACCCTCTTAGCTGTTGCCAAAGCCACCAAAAAGAGCGTCTTCTTAGTTAGATCTCTGAGCGAAGAGGGGCTGATAGGCTCGAAAGGAGGAAGAGAAAACCGTTTTAAGACCATATCTAGGTTCCAGAATACCGGTTCTGCTTCCTTTTGCTTACTTGTCTCGACAGATTTTATTAAACCAGAAATGTCTTGCTTCGAGGATAAGTCAAGGCCTCTGTGCCTAAAGACTGAACTAAGCATGGCCCTATAGCCCTTTATAGTCGAAGGGACCAAGCCTCTGGAGGATCTAAGATACAATAGGAAATCTGTAATCTCCATCTGGGTGGTTTTAGTAGAAGAGACTTGATTCTTTCTGCACCAAGTGCAGAAAATGGACCACTCATTCTGGTAAACGTTGCAGGTAGATTGGCATCTGCATCTTGAGATCGCTTCTGCAGCCGGTCACGAAAAACTCTTAGCTCTGAGGAGTCTTTTGACAGTTTGAGCCCTGCCAGATGTAGAGTAGACAACCCTTAATGAAATCTTCTGTCATGGGGTTGTTTGAGAAGATCGCGTCTTTGAGGGAGCAGTCTTGGAAAATCTACCAGAATACTCATGAGGTCCGGAAACCATTCCTTTAGGAGCCAAAAGGGAGCAATCAGTATCACTGACACATTCTTGTGGGACTGAAATTTGTTCAACACTTCCCGTAACATGCCAAAGGGAGGGAGGGCATAAAGATCCTTGTCAGACCAGTCCTGCAGCATCGCATCTGTCGCCCATGCCAACGGATCTGGGACTTGTGAACAAAAAAGAGGCAGAAGATTCTTCTTGGACGTTGTGAAAAGATCCAACTTTGGTCTTCCCCCACAGTCTCCAAAGGGCCGAACAAACTACGGTAAAGGATGAAGAGTTCACTCCATGGGAATGACTTGGTTGCCTCAGCTCAGCTGGTCTGCCAGCACATTTAGTTTCCCCTGGACAAATCTTGTCAGAATTCTTGTTGCAAAGCGAGAAGGAATGAGTTCCTCCCTGTTTGCTGATGTATGACAGGGCTGTCGTGTTGTCCGAATGAACTGATAAGGTTTTGTCATAAACCTCTGAAGCAAAGCCCTGAAGACCCAAGTGAATAGCCTAGAGTTCTTTCACATTTATATGTAGTTTCTTTTGATCTTGCAACCATGTCCCGGAGACTTCTCTGTCTTCTAGGAGAGTGCCCCAGCCCACATCCGAGGCGTCTGCAAAGATGATTAGGTCTGGGTTCTGTGGATAAAGTGACTTTCCTTGTAGTAACCTGCTTTCGGATCTCCACCAAAGCACGTGTTCCTTGATGCTCTGGGTCACCGGAAACACAAAAGAGTCTGGATGTATCTTTCTGTCCTAACTGGCTCTAAGGAAAAACTAAAGTACCCTCATATGAAGTCTTCCCAGTGAAACAAACTGCTCTATCGAGGCCAACATTCTGAGGAGATTCACCCATTTGTTGGCTGTGCAGCTCTGAAGGGAGAGAAATTAGTTTATTGTACATAGACAGGATTCTACTCTCTTTGGGGCTGGAAAAGCCCAAAAAAGACGAGAGTTCAGAGTCATCCCCAAATATAATATTTCTTGAGAGGGAGTCAGTTGGGACTTCTGATGACTGATTAATATACCCAATTCCTGGGTTAACAGAAGAGTTTTCTGAAGATCCTCTGCGCATTGCTCCTTTGTCAGGGAGCGAAGGAGCCAGTCGTCCAAGTAAAGTGAGATGTTTATCCCCATGAGATGAAGCCAAGATGCCTGGGGGTAAACACTTGAGGGGCTGCAGTTAATCTGAAGCATAGAGCTCGAAACTGGAAGATTTGGTCCTGAAATACAAATCTTAGGTACTTCCTTGACTCCCGATGTATGGGGACGTGGAAGTAAGCATCCTGCATATCTATTGAGACCATATACTCTCCCTGACGAATCGAGGCCAGAATGGACCGATTCCTTTCCACACAAAACTTCTTCTTTAGCACAAGTTGTTCAGTGCGCTTCATCTACTGTAGGACCGGTCTCCATCCTCCTGTGGCTTTAGGGACTACAAACAGCAGATTGTAAAAACCCTCTGAAATTGGATCTGTGACTACTACTTCCCTCTTCTTAACACTTTCATATCCAATTGACGTAGTAGTATGTAAAATTACCCTACTCCCCTTTTTACCCGACTGACATACAGCTACGTAAAATTTACCGAAATTTTTCGTACGTGTGTTAGGAGTAAATTTATTTTTTTATTCGGACAGTTGGTGGTTTCCATAGGCTAAAGCATACCTTGGACAGTGTAACTCAGGCATCAATACACCAGCCAAGCAGTTCCTAAGGGTCATGCTAAATCCCTGGCATAGTAAATTTCTCATAATGAAATCAGCTGATCCTACCCACGCTTCTCTCTCGTATCTTACATTTTTTTATAAAATGTGGGATTACATTATTGGAAACACTCTGTTTCATACCCTCTTTTTCTATAGATTTTTTAGTTCATGTAGTGCGCATGCGCAAATCCCTGGCATAGTAAAATTCTCACAATGAAATCAGCTGATCCCACCCACGCAGGCCTGGCAGGCCACACTTCTCTGTCAGAGACCATGCGTAAGAGCTAGGGTAAACACGTGTGGTTGTTTACATACAGTGACGTCAATAGAGAACAGTTTCCAACATGCTTTCACAAAGTTTTTACGGTAAAACTAGCGGAAAACACATTAGTGCATCACATAAGAGACATCTGGATTTTAGGCAGGGCTCTGAATCTCATTTTCATTATATTTTCGATATTTAGAGAATTATGTTGGCTTTCTATAATATTGGCCGTTATAGCTTTTGAGAGAACGATAATGTTTAACCTCTTTTTTTGTTTGATCAGCTTTCTCAAAATGAAATACAAAATTTTTCTTGAATTTATTCCTCAACCTTCTCTACATTTTCGTATATTTACAAAGTAATTTCTATGAAAATATCCGAGCTAGGGCTCTTCAAAAAAAAAGCGATAATTAATGATCTGTTTCTTACCCTCTTTTCTATCAATTTTTGACCAAACAGTTTTTCATTCTTTTATATGTCGATATTTAGAGAATTTTGTTCAAATTTCTCATAAAAAAATAATTCAGCCTAAATGTTATAGTTTTGAGCTACAAACAAAATGTTGAAACATTTTTTCGTTTTGATCAACTTATAATGTCAAAATGAAACTGTTGCCATTTAAAGCCATTTTTTCTTGACTCTCACTTTATTCCTCAACCTTTCCTCTACATTTTCGTATATTTACAAAGTAATTTCTATGAAAAATAACCGAGCTAGGGCTCTTAAAACAAAAATATTTTTCTAGTGATAATTCTCACCACACACTGGGCAGAGCGCTTTGTTTCTTACCCTCTTTTCTATCAATTTTTTCACCAACTGGACTTATTCATTTTCCATTGTTTTATATGTTGATATTTAGAGAATTTTGTTAGCTTTCTCATAAAAAATAATTCATTCGCCTGACTTTTATAGTTTTTGGGTTACAAATGAAAATATAAAAATAAGTAGATTTTTTTTTTGTTAAATAACTCACATTTTTCGTATTTAGAGGGCTGGGAATCTTATTCTGACTATTCCACCATAAAATATAAACATTTAGAAGAAAAGGACAGCAAAATAAACATTGTTGGCATAAAATTCTATTTTTGCTGAATTTTCGAAATAATTATTTTTTCGCACTGTCGAGCGCTCCCAGACACCTTGGGTCTCAGGTAGGCTCAGTGCTCAAACTATACAAATAGGAATGTGTTAAGGAGGGAGTGTACTTCCTCTGCGAGAGCTGCAAACCTCCTAGAGCCTATGGAGTAGTAGTCAAGGTGATGGGCTTCCTGACTGAGGGAGGTCGATCTGTGAGCGGGATTGTGTAGCCACACCTGAGAACCTCTATTACTCATTGTTCTGCCCTTTCTCCTTCCAAATCTCCCAAAAGGGAAGGAGCCTGGCACCTACTGGGGCATGGAGGACACTGGGATCATTTCTTGGCTGACGTCTTGGAAGAGGACTTCTTGATTGAGCGAGGGGTGAAACGCACGTTCACACGCCCTCTTGGTTGAGCCCTTCGCTTGTTCCCATGAAAGGGAAAGAGCTGTAAAGGAGAAGATGACTTAGAGCTAAAAGGAGGAAGTTCCTTAGGACACCTTGAAGAATGTACTTAAAGATCTTGCATTGACTTATTTTGCAAAGCCGAAGCAATATTATTCACCACAGACTGTGGGAACAAACACCCACGCACCAGAAGGGAGAAGAGAAGGGCAGATTTCTGACCTGTGGTGACTCCCTTTGAGGTGAAAGAGCAACAGAGCTCTTTTTTCTTCAAAATACCTAAGGCGTACAGAGAGGCCAGTTCACGGGAACTATCTCTAATTCCCTTATCAGCGCATGAGAGAACTCCAAGAAGATCCGAAGACAAGTCTGAAGGCACCGTTGGGTGTTCTTGAATCTTACGTGCTAGAGCTCCCACTGTCCAGTCTAAAAAACTGACCACTTCAAACACTTTAAACGTTTTAAGTAAGTCGTCTAGTTTGGCTGCGGAAACATTATCTTGGCTGCTGAAAATGCTGATCTACAGGAAGAGTCAATGAGACAGGAGAAGTCTCCCTGGGAGGAGGCAAGAACACCCAGGGAAAGAGCTTCTTCGGAAGCATAACACTGATACCTTCTGTTCAGTAGTCTTGTAGGAGGATAACTGAAGCAAGCTTCCCCTTTCTCCCTCTTGTCTGAAAGCCAGGTTTCAACCTCGCTCAGTACCTTCCTTGCAGAAGTGGAGAGTACCATCTTCAGCAACTTAGTACACTCACTGGATGGACCACTCATCTAAAAAGCTGACTCGGATGAAGGGGGAGCAGCTGAAAAGAAGGATGGAAAACTGCGCAGAAGATACTGCAATAGTGCAGCATAAGCCGAAGGAGTGGAACCCTCTTCTGGTTCTACAACTAATTCCTCTTCAACTGATGAGACCAGTGACGACGACAACTCCTTGGAAGGTTTCACAGAAAAAGGAGGTTTCTTCAAAAAACCCAAAATGTCATCTAGACGCTGTTGAATTGGAGCGAGAGAAGGATCTAAACAAGACAAGGTCGAAGTCTGATGCAGAATGCAAGGCACTGTTACTGAGGGAGCTGGCGCCGAATGTCTAGAAGACGAGTCAGGATAACCCCGAAGGTGCTACACTTTGCGATCGAGCGGGCGCTACAGGGCGCTCGGAAACTGCTGGCTGCTTGGAAGCTGCTGGGCACTTGAGAGACAGCGAGCATATGACTGTTACTGACTGCTTTGGCACCAAAGAACACTTGGGTGCCAAAGGAAGCTCGGATGCCAATGGGCACTTAGGTGCTATGGGGTTACTGGGAGCTCGGATGCTCATAGGCACTTGGGAGCTGCTGCACCAGTTGGCGCCACTGGGCACTTGCACTTAGGAGTCAGGAGACAGAGCAAGAGAAAAATGCTCTGCTGAACCTACTGGCACCACTAGATGCTTATGTCTAGGAACTTCAGGAGAAGGAGACGAGTGCTCAGAAACTGCTGCACTATCTGGAGCAATTGGGCGCCTGCATCGGCGTATGTCAGGTTGATAGGGAGAAAAACATTCCAGGCTATCCCAGAAAAGGCATGAAGGGAGAGACTCCACCTTCTTGCACGGAACCTGAGGCGAGCGATGCACCGCTACTGCAGACCTTTTCAGTGGTCTAGACACATCACTGAAATGCCATTGGCACTTTTGTTCAGGGCTAGAAGCCTCTGAACTGGAAGAAAGGCAGTGAGCCTGTGACTGAGCGCCTTTCCAATGGCTGTCACGCACTGTTGCCACCTGGGATTTTGCAACAGGTGTGACTGAGGGGCCAACTACCCATGGAGAGACCCCACCAACCTCCCTCGGGCATCCGACATGACTTCTCCCAGGTTTAGGGGAATATGCCAGGGACCTTCGCCTAGGAGAATTGGCAGGACAAGCAGCCAGCTCCTCCACTAACACTTCACTCTTATCACTTGATTTCTGTTCCAACAAGGAACGCACTGATGCGCCTAACTGGGCCACTATATTCACTAATAACTCAAATTTACGATCAAATTTTGACTCCAGACTGGCAATGGCATTGGGGTCAGAAGCGAGAGAGCTGGGTAAAGGATTAGTGGTACTGAAGAGGAGGGGATGGGAGAAATAGCATTCAAAGATATAACAGGGACTTCTGAAGAACACCTAGCAGATTCCTGACTGGCTAAAGTTGTCATGTTTAATTGTAGCTTTTCTCTTTCTATCCCTCTCAAGTTTTGAAAGATGAGAACTCAAAATCTTCCACTGTTTAGGATCCCACCCCTCACATTTGATACATGTATTCTCTAATGAGCAAATCTGACCCCTGCAAAATGTGCACAAAGTGTGAGAATCATATCTAGCAGAGGTTAATCTCGTATTACAGCCTTTGCTGCAATATTGAGTGGAAGTAGTACTAGTATCTGACATAGTTCACAACAAGTCAATACCTAAGTACCAAGTCACAATCAAGTAATCAAAATTCGCGAATAACACGGTTTTAATGTCAAAAAACCTATCTAACTATTGCCGAAAGGCTACCAAAATCAAAGAATACTTCACCAATTTTAGGAAAAACCAAAAAACAGCAAAGAGCATTCCAAATTCAGCTGCTGCTCAGAACCTATGTTGGAAGCTGGCAGAAACAAATTGAAACCAATTGCTTAGTTGTTCCTCTTCTTCTCCGAAAATGGGCGGGGCTAGACGCCTACACCAAAACAAAAGAATCACTACTGCGAGTTTTAAATTTTAGTTGCCAATACTAGAAATGTTAGCTATGTAATTACTTGGTAAGTCACTTATATAAAAATACAAATACACATGCTACATACATATATATATATATATATATATATATATATATATATATATATATATATATATATATATATATATATATATATATATATATATATATATATATATATATATATATAATTTTCTCTCTCTCTCTCTCTCACAAAAAAGATAAATGTTGCAATTATAGAATAAAAATCTAAAACCACACAAAACAAAAAACATACATGTTACGTATGTATAAAAAATAATTCCTCTCTTTCTCACAGAAAAAATAAATAAATAATGTAATTATAGAATAGATATCTAAAACTATCCAAACACATACACACACGTTATATGCGTATAAAAAATATCAGAACACTTACCAAAAATCACAATTTTTAAAAGTAAATTGTTTTTCCTAACTATACAAACCTGAGGTCCTTTACATTAGCAATTACTTATGGCGAAGCTGGACACAGCCATTTAACTCTTGAACAAGGTGGTTAGGCAGTAACTAACATCAAGTGGGCAGGATGCCTGCCTGCCCGGATGTAAACATTCCAGTTTACCTTTCGGTCCATGTTCAGATAGGGGGGTGGCATGAGGTGGGCATAAAATGTAATGTAAGGACCTCAGGTTTGTATAGTTAGGAAGAACACAATTTACTTTCAAAAATTGTGATTTGCTCCAACACAATATACAAACCATCAGTCCTTTACATTAGGAAGACTCACTGGTTGGAGGGAGGAATCTGAGTGAGTCTCTTGAACTGACCGGAGTTCTGCACACCTGGGCTACTCCTCCTGGTCGAAAGAGCGAGGAGGAGTACCATGCTTCTGACATATTGATCGGAGTGTAGGAACTGCAAGATCAAATGTCAGATACTGGACCTTTTCATGAGTGAGGAAACGTAACTCATACGAAATAGGCTACGAAGAATCTAAGAGTTGGAGGTGCTAAGGAAAACCCCAGCTAGGTCTCTTACTGCCAGTCTCTCCTTCCTCCCCTTGCTAGAGGAAGGAGCGGAATTGCTTCTATGATTCTAGAAAATAGAACGGGTGTTTGATGTGTAGTCTTACTGCATCAGATGCCAGATCCAGCAAGTATTGGTTCGAGTCCTATTCTAATCCCAAAGGAGAAGTAGGAGGACGGGGAAGGAGAAGGAGGTGGAGGAGAGGCCAGCCCCTCTCGGTATCCTTCTCTACTAGTCCTCTTGAAGGAGCCGGGTAAGAAAACACAACTTGTTGAGCAGCCAAGGAAAAAAGGTTCCAAGGGCCTGTGGGCAAGACTACAGAAGAAGACAAGAGTGTGGTCTATGAGACCACGTCTTACTTCCAGACCGACAGAAACTTCTGGAATGTGAGGGATGGACCAAGCCACTGACTTCATGAGCTCTCGGGTGGAAAGTAACTGGCATCGTCATCGCCAGCTGCCAAGTACCTCCTTTGATCGCTTCACAAAGCCAGGAGAAAGATGTGTCCTTAGACACTTCTTCCTTGGGAGCGATAGTATTAGCGAAAACGTCGATGACATCCAGGTTAGGAATGTCGAGCCTTTTCGGAATGTACCACAGCTCCCTAATAGGATAAGGTTACGATTGATCTGGATCGTCGATACAAAGTCCAAGGAGGAGGGGAACAAGAAGGACTCGAACCCGACATAGATGCCAATGGGTTTGGAGTCCACTCATGACCTCCGAGAAGGAGTCGAGATATTGATCCCTTCACCTGTTCTTCCATCTTCTACGCCAAGGCCAGAGTGAGACGAGAGATGGTCCTAAGAGGGCACATCTCTGTCCTGACAACTCTCGTAAGGGTGTGTGCAGAGCACAGGACAGGAACCCTAAACGAGAGTCACATGCTACCCTGGGAACAGTTCCCTGGGACAGCAAGACCAAAGAAGCTTCTCATCCATAGCTAAATCTTGACTGAGGAGATAAAGGCTACTTCAGATAGAAGACTAGGTTGCAAGGTGCTACATTCTTCACAAATGAAAGGGAGCGAAGCAACCCTCGGCAGAGAAGATGAGGAAGTTCAGACTTGAAGAGTGACTTTGACCCGAGAAGAAGTTCTGTCAACAACACCCACCAGTGAAGACGGATCCAGTCCCTGGGACAGTGTTGCAGAGGACTTCAAGAGATATCCAGCTATATCTGTTGCTGCTCGGCAAGAAAGCCTATGCATGCAAGGAAAGCTGGAAGGTCTCTCAGTCCTGAACACACAGGGATGTACTGCCTGAGGAACTGCTTCTTGTGTAACTGCTACAGGAGGTTGGGTCAAGCAGAACTCTTCTTGATGCCTCGGAAGCAGAGCTATCAGGTCGGGCGAAAGGCGAAGTCTTCCAACATTTGTCTGTAACTCAGGGTGAGCAATGCTTGTGAACCCCTAGTGAAACAGACAAATACGTAGGGAAAAACGTAAATATTGATTTTTCCCAAAAAGACAGCATGCTTCACCGTAACGGACCCTAGGTCTGGTACGAAGGAGCGAGAAAACTACCAACTTTGTTGTGCAGGGAGGCAACAGAAAGACGGTAAGGATCTCTCACTCGAGCAGTCTCTTCGTGAATCTTCGTGAGGAAAAGAGTGAAGAGCACGTTCTGTTCCGATCACTCAAACCCAAGGCCAAGCTCGCCTACCAATACATCCCCACTGGGAATGCATCTGGCTAATTGAGCTATCGAGTGAGCTATGGAACACTCAAGTACCTGCAAATGTCGACAGATGAAACAGGAAGAAAAAACGAATCCCTCTTGTTTGTCAATGTGTGCCACTATTGTGGTTTTGCTGTTCAATGAAACCAAAGAGTGTTGCTAAACTCATCCTGAATTCTTGGAAGGCCAAAAGGCTGCCTTGAATTCAGGATGTTGATGAGAGGGTACTAGGCAGTCCCCGGTTAACGGCAGGCTCAGTTAATGACGATCTGGTTTCATGGGGCTTGTCTAGTGACGAAAATTGGCAATTTTCGGCAGCAAAAATCGTCGATTTCCGCTTATCGACGCCGATAACTCGGTATTGGCACCAATACATACCTAACAGAGGCGCAGATAACCGAAAATCGGCACTTTTCGGCGCCGATAAGCCAGAAAATCGCAGATTTTCAGTTATCATCACAACCCCAGAGCGGAACCCCTGCCGATAACCGAGGAATGCCTGTAATCGTTTCAGTCACACACCTTCAAGACAAAGTCATACAGGTGTGTGCCTATTCCTCAGTCAGCGAATCCGGAAGTAGACATACAATGTGAGGAGAATATGCAAGCATATTTGGAGGTTCCTTCAATCAAGCATTAGCCTAACTCTTTCCTCATACTTCAAAGAGGAAAGAAGGATGGAGGAATGGAAGCAGACCTCTTTTATTCTCCAACATGGGGAAGCTTCTGCAAGATGACAGGATACCAAGCCATTTAGCTCTAGCCAGGCTGGCATTTCCCAAATTGGGAGCATGGGAGAGGAAGCGGGATGGAAGTTTGATGAGATGAACTGCCGAGACCCAAGGGAAATAGATACTTCTGAAGGAATCCATTCCCAGATCTAGGCAATGTCTGCAGTAGAACTTCTGCAGGGTCGACACTTCTTTCTCTCTTCCCTTCTACCCTCCTCCCTTATGGAAAAGAGGGTGGAAAGAGAGTTATGAGCACTTTCACAGAAGGGAGGAAGAGGGCCATGTGTTCCACGATCTTCTTCTGAAGCCTGGGACTTCTTAGGAGTTGAGGGGGGCTGGCTTGAACCCAAGGTTGAGCTGAGATGACTAAGACCCAAAGGTCTTGGCCACTGTCCAAAGGATAAGGCAGTGCCCTGATATGAACCTTGATTACTGCAGTATCTGGCAAATCTCTGAAAAAGAAAGGCAGAACCAAGTAAAGGTTCATTCCTAAGGGTCAAGCCAACTCGGGACTTACGAAACCGAGATCTGAATTAAGACAAAGTCATTCTTCTTAGCACCAAAATTGCCCGCAGATTGCTGTCTGGTATAGGAATACCCACCCCCGGACAGGACCAGTCTCCAGAGGGGAGGGTTCTTTCCAAGAATGGTCGTATCCGAGAAGAGAAAGCCTAAAAGTGAAGCTGGAGGAAACCAGGTGTCCTCCAAGATCGCGGCCTCTCGTTGAGGAAGAGAATACCTTTCACAGCAAGAAGCAGAGAGAGAGAGAACCCAGTCCAGGTGAGGCAGAGTCAGAACAACCTGCAGTCAGCAAGACCCTCCGAGACAAGAAGAATTCATACTCTGCTGAGGCAGGGGAGGAGCTTAGTGTCTCGACCTGAATGAACTCCTTGTACGAAGAAAAGTATTCATCTGGTCAAGAACGTTCTCACAAGCAAGGGCAGAGGCAGCCCCCAAAACTCTTGGCCCCCTCCGGAGCTGCAAGGGTTGCGAGTGATAAAGATTATTCATTGAGGGAGCTACGGTCCTGTCCCGGGGATCCTCACGCTGATGAATCGGCACTAAGTTCTCCGAGAAACGAGGGCGATCACAACTTGAAGAGGAAGACCCTCACTGCTTCTGAAGCGTGATACTCCTGTCCCACTCTCCTTGGAGGGAGACCTTGACAGATCCCAAGAAACCCTCCTCTGCTACCTGGTTGTACTACAAGATGATCGGGGGACCGACACCCAAAGCACACCAGGCAGCTAAACTCCAAAGAAAGACAAATTCATTGGAGCTCTCTGTGTCCATGTCACACCTCCCGGAACAACTGAGAGGAAAAGAGAACAGGTGGGGAAAAAAGAGTACCCCTACCTGTCCTGCCAGTAAGACCAGCAGGAGAGGCGGACCGTGAGCGATAATCAACTGAAGGAGATTATTGCCACAAGGGGGAAGAAGAGCACTTGTGCCGTGGCAGAGCGCTTTCCTGGGAAGAGCAGAAAGTTCACTCGAACAGTGCCAAGAAACCGATTCGGAAAAAACAGGCAGGGGCAAGCCGAGCCGCACCAAACAGAGTCGATCACGCGAACGTGACCCAGACTGGGTGGTTAGTGGTGGACTGGGAGGCAAGCGGGGCGAGCCAAGCTGAGCCAGTCTCCCAAATGCAACCAGGGGCTGGGTGGGGCGAGCAAGCCGAACATGCCGAGCCGATTGCACAAACGCAATCAGAACTCGTCTGCCATGAACTAAAGCTAATTTCCCGAACTCTAAACTCCTTCGAGGCTGAGGCCCCTCGAGAAGAAGGTTTAAAGGGGACTTCTGTGTCTGCTACCCTGCATGCTCGAACCTTAAGGTTCAAGACAAGAGGATGCCAAGCAACCAAAGCAGTTGGCAGGCAGGAACAAGACAACTGGGCGTCTTGGCACCAAGACACCTGGGTGTCTTGGCACTTTCTCTCATCCTGTGCCTCTCACCAGGAGAGCGCTTGTGATTTATAGATTCTGAGCGACCTACGAGACTCCCAAATGCCAGGAGAGGCTGCTTTCGGTTTCTTAGAAAATCAAAAAGAGCCAGGCACAGAACCAGTCTTAGACACAGACTTCTAAGACTGGTAATGAGAGGGCAGCCTCTCGAGGCCCCTGAAACGAAAGACCCCACAGGAGAATGCAAATCGGTTCCCGCCCAAGGGCGAGACGAGCTAACTAGAGAAACTTTCTTCCAGAAGAGAGTCAGACCCTTAGAAGTCCCGCAGGACTCCCAAAGGGAATCTCTTCCCTGCTTCTTATGGTGTTCAAACTGACAGGATCGAGACACCAGGCTGGGAATTCGACCGAGCACTGGTAAGCATTCTCTTACCAGTGCTTGTAGTGCTGGCAGGAACAGCTCAGGAACCTGGGTGCCTCAGCCCTTTCTCTCGCACTGCTCCTAAATTGGGCTGGGGAGAGTACTCTCCAGACCCGATCGGGATACTCAATATTCCACAGAATCTTGAGCACTCAGAGTGGTTCGTGAATGAGCACCCCAAGCAGGACCCGTCTCAGAGGTGGAACCTCTAGGGCTGGGAATTGGAGCGCAAACTGAGGTCTGCGCGCCCGCGGCTCCCAAAACACAAACCCAAGGGGTATGCGAATTGGTTCCCGAACCCAAAGGTCAGGAAAGCCAACGAGAGACCCACTGCCTCCTAGGAAGGAGGCAGTCCCTATGTGTCCAAGGGCATCAAGGGGGAAGAAGCAGCCTTACTCTTCTTCGGCCAATGGAGGTCTACTCAGTTCCCAGGACCTCCTCGAACCTCGGGAGAGGAAGGGAAGAGGCAGCAGAAGACAAAATAGAAGATAAGTTGATGAAGGCGGCGGCTACTTCCACAGGGTGACTTCCTTCACCTTTACTCCATCTTCTACAGGATGGTGGACACAAAACATCGTAACCTCCAGGGCAGCTAGGCAGGATCACAACGGAAGCAGCCCACGACACGATCACCAGGAGAAGCAGCAGGCATGATCAGGACAGCCAATGCAGGAGTTATGGAAGCAGCTTGGAAGGCAGGAGCTACAGCAACAGCCAGGAACGTCACATGAACATCACCAGCAGCGACAGGAAAGATCAGGCCAGCTGTGGCAAGAGACCAGGAAGAGCCAGCTGCCCAGAGACTGTTGGTGAGTCAACAGGAGCATAGCACAGGAAACAGCAGGAACAGATGGACCACTGATACACCAGAGGCAGTGCCACAGCATACATGAAGGCCAGCAATGACAGCGATTGATCCACATCGGCGGGAACAGAGTTGGACCGATCCCGGCGTGAAACTATGCCATTCCAACCAGGTACTGTGGTCAATCCCGAAGCAACAGTGTATGAACGTCGGGACTCCTTCATGCAAAGATATCCCAAATGAGATATCCAGCCAACTACTGCTGTGCCTATGATGCTCACTGTCAACCTGAAAGAAAAAGCAAAGATGATTAGTAGAGGGAGACTCCTCTCGCTCTGAGGGGAATCGCCCTATCACAGCGAGAGGAGGCCCCTGAGAAGAGGTCGTCCAACTGCGCGCCCCCCGCCCCCGTCGCGGTCTTTGCCCGATGAGCAAGCTAAGAGGGCGAAGGAGAGATAAGGAAGAACCTACAGGGAGAAAGAAGGAAGGAGGAGAGGCCACCAAGGGCGCGGTGGAAGCAAAACTCACCGACAATGCCCGCAACATCCCCCCCGACCCCGCAACTCTCCATAGCACAGAAGGCGAAAACAAGACTCAGCACAAGTAGAAAGGAAGTAGTCATGCCCTTGTACATGGAGGGTGGGAGCCTAAGAAGGGGAGCAAACTTATTACGCCCTGTTCAATATAGGGGAGCGAAGATATTACGTCCCAATCTAATATCTCAAATGTACATGGGAATGCCTTTAGTATCTAAATAAAGGGCTACTGGAAGAGAAGCAATACCACTCGGTTATGTCCCTCTAAATAAACCCTTGGGCGTCAAACCTAAGACACAGATGCAAGGGAACAATGGTACACAAAAAAAAGACCAAAATTACATAAATTACATAATTACTGCCACCAAATGATCAGAAAGGGAAAATAATGCAAAGGACTATGGCTTAGGATGATTAAATGATTAAACATTACCAAAAATTTCTGGCAGTGATGCTGCAGGTGTGATTCTGATAGCAGACATGCTGAAAATGACCAGGTATCATCACCTGAGGAGCTCAAGGGCACAGATGCATACTTTTTAAGTGTAAACGGGATGCTTCTTCGGGGATGTGTCTAAGTACAGCTGCCAATGCAGATTATGCTAATGTAAAGTAAAAGGCTTGTGTTGACAAAACTTGCATGTTTCCAATACCTCTGATAAACTGCTACTTGTAAAAAGGATACAATGCTAACATGGTAAAAACATCATAATGTTGTCGTAACAGCTGTTAAATATCTTTACAGGTAAAGAATAAATAGTACATGCAACACCACATCTACAAGCCAAAAGCATAAACAATACCCTGCAGCACAATACACAATAAATGTAACACTAACTGACTAAGCAAATCCTTAAGAGGCCTCTTTCGGCCTTTGACTCAAAGTTGAACTAACTTGAAAATTTATTAGTATTTAGAAGCATTCATGATGTACTGCTTTTGCAGATGGAGAAGAAAAATAACTTCAGAAGTATTTTGCCATGGCTCAGAAAAACTCAGTCTTAGGTTAACCTAATATTGTAGCTAGGAAAATCCTAGTCAGTAAAATAAGGCTGCATACTATATTATAAATAAAGGTGCATCATTCATGAAAAAACTTACCTCTTATAACTTTATGATGTACTCTGTACATGAACATTATTAACTGTATTATCACTGCAATACCAAGCCATACTGGATGCAGGGTGTGTAGTTGTGCAATAAAGGAGAGAATTGTCAGGATACTTGTGTAGCATAGCCAAGGAAGAAACTGTATCCTTCCACTACTCACACTTATCTGTCATTAAAAAATAACATCTCTTAACACGAAACTCTATAATTTACAAAAATGTAAGAGTTCTTAGCTTAGAATGTTAATTTATGTTTGATAAAAATAATGACACTCAGTACTTTAAATATGGAAAAAGAATGAAGTACTTAATTCTCATTTGAGGTATACATTAATCTATTACAGTAACTATTAGTCCCACACAGAAAATACCCCTTACAGAGTGCTTTTTGCAGTACAGGTACTGTGCATTAATAGATGGTACTATAGTAAGAGCTTTTGAATATTCTTTTCAGCCCAGCTGAAATGAAAATTTTTTAAAGTAATTTGTATTTTTCATAACTATACAAACCTAAGGTCCTTTACATAAGGAATTACTTTCAAACAAATTACTTTTAAAAATTTGTCATTTGTTCCTACGCAATATACAAACCGTTGGTCCTTTACATAAGGAAGACTTACTTCTTGGGGAGGATTCTGAGTAAGCTTCTGAACTGACTAGGAGTTTGCCTCACCTGGGACTCCTTCCTGGTCATCTAAGAGCAAAGGAAGGAGACCAGCCTCTGATATATTGAACAAAAGTGTGAATGACTATTTGTTCAACTGTCAGACTTCTGGACCTTCCAAATTAATGTGTGTGTGTGCATGTGTATGTGTGAGTAGCAATATTGCTCCAAAAAAGGCTTGGATGAACCCAGAGCATCAGAAAAAATAAAACTAGAGTTAACCAATGGGTTTATGTTATTGTCAGACCCTCTCTCCCCTTGCTAGAGAGAAGGGGGAACTTGCATCTATTAATCTGTCTAGGATTATAGACAGGGTGCTCAGTGATGTAGGCTCACATGCATGACCCGCCCAACCAGCATGTGACAGATGGCTACTCGTCTCTCTCTCAAAGAGAGTCAGTCCCCACTCACATTCACTATTTGCCACCGAACACCTTAGGCGAGATGCAAACTGTCCACTATGGGATCTGGGTGAGCTACAGAACTTGTTGACAAGCCACCACAGGACCCTGGGAAAAGGAATCAGAGGGCCGGTGGGCAATGTCCTGAAGGTAGAAAGACATGAAAGTGGACAACCTACGCCACTTTCTGTCTTAATGCCTATAAAACCGACAGGTTCTTCTGGAGTGTGAGGGATGGACCAATGTATCTATCCTTATGAGGTATATACTCGGAACAAACTCCTGGCCACATATTGGACATTAAGTATGCTCGTTCGATAGCCTCACGAGGCTAGAAAGAAAATGTGTTCTTGAACACTTCTTTCTTAGTCACAAAAGTACTGATGAAGAGTTGTCAACACTCAGGCTTGGTATGTTGAGTCCTCTTGAAGGTAGTACCGTAGCACTCTAACAGAACACAGTATCTTGTACTATCATTACTAACCAGTTCGAGATGGGACTGAACGTGACTCAAAAGTCTTGCTACGAATTCCGGGAGAAACTTGAGTGTGACAGAACCTCATCTCCTTGAGTGCCATAGTCTGCTTGGAGGCCTAGGCCTCCACAGACTAGAAGACTAAGCAGGAGACCTCCTTCTTCAAGTGAACTTAACTGTGGGTCTGTGTCACCTGTGTGGGACCCTAGCACTGTTCCCATGCAAGAACATGCAGGGGGGTAAGACCGTGCTTGAGCGCTGAACCTTCGCTCTCTCTCGATAAGTCAGGGCCAGGTCCGTAGACCGGGGGACCTTACCAGTGTCAAGGGAGTCCGTGGGACTCTGTGCAGCAAAAGAAGAATCTTAACCTGCCAGGGGAAAAGATTCCTGAGGCCGAAATTGGTGACAAGGGAGTCTTATTGGAGGCCCTTGTACTCTGGCGACACAGGTGTCCGAGAGAACCGTGTCCCTTTGGTGACATGCATCCACAGAATCCATGCACTTGTAAATCCCATGGCACGGGTTCCATGGAACCCCATACAGCAGTTTCTACCAATACACAGGGGTCTGAGGAGCCCTGTGCAGTGGTGGAAGGTTCTTCACTGGCCTGGGAAGGTGACTTCCGGGGACTGGTATTGGAAGGATGGGTGTCCATGGAGACCCATGCCTCTGTTGTTCTCACAGTACGGGGTTCCAAAGAGTCCCGTATCACGGTTCCTGCATCCATATACTGGGGATAGCAACTGAGAGATCCCTTGCCTCTTCCAAGGCTTCAAAATTGTTCCGTGGGTTTTGGGAGATGTTTCTACCAACGACTGTGGAAGTAGAATGCTGGAACAGCACACCGACAGCTGTTGCGTTGATCTACTGCTGGAAGGCTCCAAAGATTGGGAAATCTTGTGTAATGTCTGGGTGTGAGGGCCAAATCCCTGCCACCTGACACTGGTGATGAGCTTCACTGCCATTATATTCCGATTCCCTGGAATGTACCTGGCTAACAGCTCTGCCAAGTGAGCAGCCAACCACTCATACACTTGCACCATATACATGTAGAGTTGGAGGGAAACCAGTTCCCCCTCTCCCATTTGTTGACAGAAGTTACTCTTGTGGTGAAGGGGGTACTGATACTCATCCATACCACAGTGTAACTTACCAAGATCCCAAGCCTCTCGAACAGCTAAGGAAACTGTCTTGAGTTTCAGGATATTGATGTGAAGATGTTTGCCATACTGATTCCACTCATCTGAAAGCAGCAACCCTTCCAGGTGTGCCCTTCTTCCCTCAGTCGATGTACCTGAGAACGGGGGCATGACAAGAGGGGGAATAAGAGACACTCCCACAAAGTTCCTGTCGTCTAGTCACCAGGCTAGTTCCTAATTCATTTCCCTCCCAGAAGAATGGAAAGGAATAAGGAGTCCCTTACTGGAGACAAAAATTCCTGCATTCTCCACTCAAGGGATTTGGAAATACGTATCCTAACAAGTACTAACATTACTGTCTTCAGCAATGCCTGCACGTCATGATGTACCCCAGTCTTCTTCGAGGCCATGGCCTCCTGGCAAGAAGACTGAGTGGGGGACCTCCTTGATGCTTCTTTGAGTGCTCAGACCCTTGAGTCAGAAGCATCTGAATGGGGACCCTGGCTGAGTACTCAAGGCAGCAGCTCTTGCATGCTTGATCACCTTCTCTCTTACAGTGTCTGAGCCAGACCAGGGAGCAGACTCCCCAGTAATGGTTTGGGACACTCAAGGTTTCAGTGAAACCAGAGTACCTGGAGTGTCTCGACCCTGCTTGGAGGTCTGAGCACTCAAAGCTCCTGAATTATGTCCAGGACAATCAATGGCAGTAACCTTCAACCTCATGTCCAAAGAGACACAGGCAGAGGCAGGCACAGCACCTGTCTTGGAAGGTAACTTTCTAGAACTGGTTTCGAGTGTGCGGGTCTTGGAGACCCAAGTGCTCAAGGCTCCTGAATCGAGACCTAGGCGAGGTCCGTGATGCGGCCCCTGAGTCCAGAGACTGGGGAGAGCCAATGAGTGATCTCTCTGCCTCCCCTGTGGAAGGAGGCAGCCCCTTAGAAGCCCCATGACCAGACTTCCTTGGGGGAGGGGGTTGTGACGACCTCCTCCTGCTGGCAAGCATCCAAAGAAAGTGAGGAGGCAGAAGACGAAGACGATAAAGACGATGATTGTGACTTCTCTTCTTTGACTTCCTCTTCCAAGACATCTTTTCAAGATGGCGATGAGTAGTTGATTCCCCCTACAGGCCGGAGCAGCAGGAGCAGCAGACAGGCAGGTTACAGAATAATCTGGGGCAGGAGGATGTGGAGAGGTATGGTTCACAACCCCTTTGGCAAGTCTCAACCAGGGCAAGGCCATTGAGACTTTGAGTTCCTTCCCATGTCCCCAAAGTTCCAATTGCTGACGAACGGCCTACAGGGAAAGCCATAGTCTCTTCCTGGAGATCGTAAACTGCCGTATCAAACAGACGATCTCCGAACATCCACCAGAATTCCCTGGTAATCTCTCTACCACTCGAGCATACGCCTGGTCTGGGGACGGATGGGATAGTGAATGTTCCCAGTTCTGAACACTGGTTCTGTCCTGTCCCTGGTTCCCAGAGAACTCTGAGGAGATAGAAGGGGCAGGTGAGAGATACCTAGTACCCTTGCCGTACCAGACGGAGGCCGAAGCCCCAACGGGCGAGTAAGACCGCTGGAGGTCGTCTGAGTCTGGGAAGGTGCTCCTGTTCATGTGAATTGAATATGGATGGGGGCCATTCTGAAGACATGCTACAGCCTTCCTAGAAGCAGAGGTCTCTACAGGAGAAGAAGACTGGATGGGAAATCCCCTCTTGCCTTCCCTAGACGAGCAGACCAATAGGCCAACGACACCAATCCGGGACTGTTGCACCGTTCCCGTACGGAAGCATACCGGGAGTGGGCAGGGGTTGAGTGAGACCCACACGCTCTGAACTCACTCTCTCTGCTTGGTAGGGTTCGGTTCTGTAGACCGGGAACCCTTACCAGACCAGGAAGGATTTCCAGGACTGGTACTGTTGCACCGAGTGTCCGTGGAACCCCAGGCAGCAGTTGCTCTCGTGTCAGAAAGGCAAATCGAGAGTTGCAGTACTGGTAGTACTGTACTGCTAGCAAGAGATCCCGTAGCCTTCTCTGTGTAAGAAGGTTGGCTGTCAGAAGCCCTATAGGGCTTCTACGGTAGGGAGAGGCACCCACAATACTGGTAAAGGTAACTCAGGGTTTCTAAGAAACCCAAGTACCTGTGGTGACGCAGGTCTCCTTGGAAGACTGCACACCTGAAGCTCCTGAATCATGAATCGTTTGTGTATCAGTTGCTTCTATTACCCGAGAGCCTACACCAGCCATGGGAGTGACCCACAATAAAGTACTGGTAAATATAACTCAGGGTTTCTAAAAACCCAAGTACTGTACCTGGAGTGGTGCAGGTCTCCTTGGAAGACCACACACATGAAGCTCCTGAATCACGAATCTTCCATGCATCAGTTGCTTCTATTATCCAAGAATTAAAGGAATCTCGAGCAGAGGTAGGCTCTATACCAGCCCTAAGAGTGATTTCATGGTACTGGTAAAGGGTAGCTTCGGTTTCCAAAGAAACCCAAGTACCCAAGGTGACGCGAGTCCCACTCGAGACTTGCATACCTGAAGCTCCCAAGTCACAAATGGATCAATCACCAGCAGCTTTCTCTACCCAAGTGTCCGAAGTAACTCAAGCAGAAGAAGGAGGTAACTCCAAGATACTGGTAAAGGTAACTCTGGGTTTTGAAAAAACCAGAGTACCCGTGGTGATGCGAATCCCGCTCGAGACTCCCACACCTGGAGTTCCTGATTCACGAGTGGATCTTCGATCATCGGTTGCTCCCTCTACTCAGGTGTCCGAGGAAACCCGAGCAGAAGGATTATACCAGTCCGTGGAGGTAACTCCATGATACTGGTAAAGGTAACTCGGGGTTTTGAAAAAACCAGAGTACCCGTGGTGATGTGAATCCCGCTGGAGACTCGTACACCTGGAGCTCCGGATTCACAAGTGGATCGTCGATCATCGGTTGCTCCCTCTACTCAAGTGTCCAAGGAAACCCGAGCAGAAGAAGGATTATACCAGTCAGTGGAGGTAACTCCATGATACTGGTAAAGGTAACTTGAGGTTTAGATGAAAACTGAGTACCTTGAGTGACAAGATTCTCCTTGGAGGTTCGCGCACTTGAGCTTCCAAGTCACATACAGGACAATCGTCAGTTGCTCCCTCTACCTGAGTGTCCAAAGAAGCACGCAGAGGTACATACTAGTCCAGGAAAAAGACTTCTTGGAACTAGCATAGGTGACACGGGTTACCTCTTCAACAAGTCGTATCTGAGGAGACCGAGATTGATGCCTTTTAGACGTAGGACTAAGCTCAGGGCAGCCCTGTAGCCCTTAGCTGCTGGACAGAGAGACACTTCTCTCGGTGAAGGAAGACGAGAAAGTTTGCTACCTGCTGAATAGTAGCTCCGACCGGAGAGAAACCACTTCCATGACACCAACCACAGAAGATGGCCCATTTCCCCTGATATACATCTGCAGAGGATTTCCAAAGGTATCCAGACATCTCTGTCGCTGTTCAGTGAGAAAAGGCCTTTCGCTTGCAAGAGATACTGAATAGTCTCCAGCTGTGAAGAGATAGGGATCCTACAGGCTGATAGAACCTCTTGACATAGGGTTGGCACAGAAGGTTGTGCCTCAGACAGGAAAGCTAGCAGGTATGGGTACCATTAGCATGTGGCCATTTTGAAGCCACCAAGGTCATTCTGAGATTTGCAGTGATCATCATCCTGTTGATCACTTGATGAATAAGACAGAACGGAGGAAAAGCATACGTGTCGAGATTGTTAAGGGTGCTGAAAGGTGTCTTCCGCTGCTCCCCAAGGGTCTGGGACCACTGAACAAAACACCAGCAACTTCCTGTTGTGCTGGGTTGCAAAAAGGTCTATCGCTGGACGTCCCCAAAGGTTAAACAATCTTTCCACAATGACAGTGTATAGGGACCACTCTGTCTCTATTACCTGACCTTGACAACTGAGTCTGTCTGCTACTACATAACTCGTGCCTGGAATGTATTTGGCTGACAACTCTACCGCGTGTCCCACTGCCCACTTGTGCACCTGCACCATCAACTGATGAAGCTGAGGAGACACCAGTCCCCCTTGCTTGTTGACGCATGCAACAACAGTGGTATTGTTGCTCATCGGTACCACAGAGTGCCCCACCACTTGATCCTGAAATGTTTGCAGAGCTAAAAAGGCTGCCTTGAGTTCTAGGACGTTGATGTGGAGGTGCTTGTCGTTCTGGTTCCACATGCCTGAAGTTAGTAACTCCTCCAGGTGTGTGCCCCATCCCTCCCTCGAGGCATCCGAGAACAGAAGCATCCTGGGAGGGGGGGGTGTATAAAGGTACTCCTTTTACAAGGTTCCTGTTGTCTAGCCACCGGGATAAGTCCTGTCTCACTTCTCTTGAAAGACGAATGAAAAGGGACAGAGGGTCCTTTAATTGAGACCAGAACTCCTTCATTCTCCACTGAAGGGAACGAAGATGAAGCTGCCCATGAGGGACCAGCTTCTCCAAGGACAACAAGTGACCGAGAACAACTTGCCACATCTGAGCTGGATGCTTCTGTTGAGAAAGGAACCATTGCATTGCCTCCCTGATCCTAATGATGTGGGAGTCTGAGGGAAAGACTCTCACTGCTGCTGTGTCTTTCAGCATGCCCCGGTACGTTATCCCTACTTGGGAAGGAGGCCGGGCTTCCTGGAATTTATCAAATGCCTAGGCTGTGACAAAACTCAAGAAGGCGATCTCTGTCATGGAGCAACTTCGAATGAGAGTTTGCTAGGACTAGCCAATCATCGAGATACCTCAGGGTGAACACTCGCATGAACACCTGGGGAGGTTGAAAGCCTGAAACAAAGGTGCCCTGAATCGGTACACCGTCCCGTTAAGGATAAAGCGGAGGTACTTGCAGGAGAACTGATGGATGGGTATCTGAAAATATGTATCCTGCAAATCCACTGAAAGCATGAAGTCAGAGTCCCTGGTGGCCATGAGCACTGAATGTGTTGTTTCCATCTTGAACTGAGTCTTGCGAAGGAATCGTTCAGGGCAGACATGTCTATGACTGGTTTCCATCCCCCTGATGCTTTCTCCAAAAGAAAGATCCTGCTGTAAAAGCCAGGACACCAATCTGTCACAACTTCTACAGAGCCTTTCTTCAGCATCGACTTTACCTTGTCCTCAAGGACAAGATCCTTCGGTGAGCCAGGAACATATGTTTGAAGATGGACCGGAAGGTTGGTAGGAGGTGGAGGAGACTCGAAGGGAAGTAAATAGCCTATCCGTAGGACATTCACTACCCAGTCTCCACTCTGTGTTGCTGCCATGTTGCCCAATGATTCGACAGGCATCGACTCCCCAATAAAAGCATGTGGGAAGGAATGCCGCCCCTAGCGTCGTCCTCCCTTCTCCTTACCCTTACCTCCCCTCCCTGGCTGGGCAGAGGACCGAAAGGGGTTTCCTAGGACCCGTAGAGGAAGTGCCAACCTGACCCGAAGGTCTGGCTGCAGTGGTGCGCAAAGGAATGGAGGTTCTTTGCCACTGCATGGTGGATGATACAGACGTTATCATCCACTCTTCGACAGTCCACCGTGGCATCCACTTGCTCCTTGTCAAATAGAGAAGTGGAACCCAGGAATGGTCCATTCCTCAAGGTCAAAACCGACTCAGGTTTGAGCATCAAGTTTGCCCACAGGTTAGCTGTCTGGTGGGCTAGGTAGGTAATCGTCCTACCTCCAGACAGGAACAGTCTATTAAGGATTACTACCTCTTCGTTTCTGCGCAACGAAGGGAAAGAGCCGACCTTGGCCACGGTGGTTGACCAATGGTCAAGCCAAGGGACTGCTAAGAATGCTGCTACGGCAGTCTATTCCAGCGTCACTGACTTCCGATGCGAGAGGGAGATGCCCTCCGCACGGAGCTATTCCAACGACAAACCTGGACCAAGGTGAACTAGATCCGGGTCAACCTGTAGAGTCGGAATTGACCTATCCGAGGGCTTTTAGAATTTCTTCTGATGAGGGGGAGGTGTAGGAACCTGCTTAAACAAGTGGCTGGCCCGAAGTGGGTTTTCCTTCCCAGAGACAAGAGAACTCATTTGGTTCAGGACTGACTCTGAAAGCTTCAACCAAGGCAACTCCAACAAAGGTGAGGATTCCTTACGGGCTCCAATGAATGCTTTGAGACCCAAAGAAAAAACATGAGATTGTTGTACTGACAAATCAGTTTAACAATCTCAGCACTGGACCTCTGTAGCTCGGGGGTGTCCGTATCCTTGGGGAGAGGACCATCAGGCCCATCGAAGTCGCGGTCGTCCCAATTCACTCTCTCTGCAGGAGAGAGAGACCCCCTCCTCAGAACCCACTGGTCCCCTCCTGATCATCCAAGCATACGACCATTCTGATCCTAGAACCAAACCAGTGGTGTAAGTTAGAGTGGAAGAGCTGTGATGGGAAGACACTTCCCGACCACCAACCCGAGTCCTGTCCATCGTACGACTCCTGGTATAACCCCAGGACATTGAAGGAACAGGTGAGAGGGGCTAACACCCTTCACGGACCTGCCAGAGGCCGAGGTCTTGGCAGGAGAGGAAGGCTGTGAACAGTTGTCAACCAGCAGTGATGACTGATGCACAGGCCTGGGAGAATCAATCCTGTCACACAAACGTGAGCAGGGGCTGTCCCTGGGGGAGCGAACACGCTCCCACGAACATGCATGGAAGCTACCCGGAGGGGATTAAGTCCACTCATGTGAACACGAGCGGGGACTGCCCCTGGGAGAACGATCGTGCTCAGGCAAGAGCATGGGCTGTCATGATAATGTGCTGAAATCTTCTTTGAGGCTGTGGTCTCCACAAGCAAAGAAGATTGAATGGGGGACCTCCTCCATGCTCTCTCAGGTGAGCGGACTTGGCAGTCGGCATCACTGTTGCGGAACCCTGTCCTTCAATCAGCCATGGAGAGGCTCAAAGCCACACCTCAGGTTATAGAACTGGCAGGGGTGGGGCAGCACCTGTACGCCACACACTCACACTCTCTCTGTAGGCTGCGTCCCGGTCTGTGAACACTTACTGTAGCCGTGAGGGTTCGTTGGACCCCGGGCAGAAGAACATTTGGTGGCACGGGTCGAAGGAGACCCATGCCCATGGGGCATTAGAGGCAAGGGGTTGTGCAACAGATAACGTTGCTACACAAGGGTCCTTGAGAGGGATGAGCTTCCAGGTCAAATTCTTGGAGCCCTGTGAAGCAGAAGGTTCTTTGCCAGACTTGGGAGACTTCTGATGACTGGTATCAGTGCCTTGGATGTTGGTGGATGTAGGAGACCCACGTACATGGACTCTGCTCTTGGAAGCCACAATGTACTTGATGCTTCTGCACCATGGCTATCCAAGGAGACCCACGACTCGGGTTCCTGTCTGGAGACAAAGGAGAGCAAGCGAGAGATCCCAACGTTTCTTCCGTGGAAGAAGACATGTCGTAAGAGGGCCTTCTTACAGTCGGGAGAGGCAACCTTCTCCTTCCGGTCTGTCCACATGACGTGACCTTTAGAAGGAGAAGGGGAGGAGGCGAAGACAGGTGGCAAAGAAGAAGATACCGATGAAGATGATGGAGATGAATAGGTCCTCTTCTTTGACTTCCTCTTGCGGTCAAGCTTGTACCTCTTCAACAGCGCTTTCAGGAGATCTTTGGAGTTGGGGGACATCACAGGGAGCTGGGAAGTCGATGGGATCAGGTGAATGACCGAGGGAGCCTTGACTGTAGTCGTGGTTCCTGTTGACTCTGTAACTGAAACTGAAGTCCCAGTTACTGACGCAGTGGTGGCAGGAGATAACTTGAGGCACCAAGATGTGCAATTAAACCCCTCACCAAAGGCTCCCGGGAAGATCTAGGGAGGGCCAAAGGCCCCTAAGGTCCTGAAACATCTTCCAGATCTCTCCCAAAACTGAAAAAGACAGGTTAGGCTTGGCTGCCTCCCTTTGCTCTGAGAGGGATCACTCCCCCTCCAACCAAACGGAGGAAGCCCTCGAGACATCATGAAGGGCCCCCTCCCCTCACGAGTGAACTTCCTGTTGACGAAGCAACAGGAGAACGCAGGGGAGTGACCTCTCCCTCGGAAGAGGTAGACACATGGGAAGAGAGAGGGAACTACCCAGTGTCCTTGGAGTCTTGGATTTCCTCTTTCAACATAAAGCATCCACTACTCCGGGGACCAATTACAATACTCATCACAAGGTTCACAAATGGAACGTACACACTTACGACACTTAGTGCAAACTATATGTGGGTCTATATCAAAGGTGGAAAGGAAACAGTTGCACCACTTTCCCACCCCAGGACAAAGTCTTTGAGACTTTGTAGGCTTACATGACTCCTGGGTTTGGCTTGACATATTCCAAGAATATAAGTAAGGATATCACCAAGAAAATACACACAAAAGCACACAAGCACAACAGAAACAACTGGAAGGGGAAAACCAGATCTGCAGCGATGCATACAATAAGTGGCAAACATCGGTCAGAGGCATGGACACATCTGACTCTGAGCGAGGCTATTAGGTAAGTGGATGCATAGCTCAGTGGAAGAAGGTGGTGAGGGTACCCCTCGCCCCTCCCACCAGTAGTCTAACTACTGAACAACCATGTTGTGTAGAATACCCTGCTCCAGCTCGCACTGAAGGTAATTCCTTATGTAAAGACTGATGGTTTGTATATGTGTAGGAATAACTATACAATCTACTATAGGGATACAAGATTGATAAAGGAGATGTGTCCAGCTTCTCACTCTTGGGAAATCCTCAGAGAACCAAATATTGCCCTAGGGATAGGATAACACAAGTTGGAAGCAGCTAAATATCTGGTCAATTATAAACTGATGGGTTCAGATGATAACTCTACCACCCTATTAAAAGGGAGACCAGCAGCCCTAATATATGATGCCCAATTGTGTAGCTCACCAGCATCTGGGCCCAATCAAACACTTATTTGACTTGACTGTTGTCTTGCAAAGGAAGGAAGAAAAATGTAGCAGGAAGAAACAGAACTAGTCACTCAACCATTCAACCTCCAGCCTTATGCACTCCGAGTATCTTAGGGGTACTGCTTTTGTCTGAGAGGAGCTTGGATGACTACACAACCTGTTGAACAGCCATCAAAGGTCCTAAGGAGGTGTCCAAGGGCTTTTGATTGATGTCCCCTGACTTCGTGTGCTCTCGCCCAAACTGTAAAGCTGTCCCTCTTTCAAGACAAGGTGTGAGCCTCTTCACCTGCATCATTAAGCCAGAAAGAATTAGTGTTATTGGACATGTTGTGCCTGATGGTACTAACACAGAGGCATAAACACTCTGACCTGAGAGGTCAGATCCATCTTAAATAGTATTGCAAAGCTATTACCGGGCACAAAAGCATCTCATCCAGTTCCCCAGAAACAAAGTCCTGAAGAGGGGGAACCTTAAAGCTCTTGAATCTCTATCTAGGAACTACCAGGTTCTGAGTTTTTTGTCAAACTAAAGGATGAACAAAAACAAGAGGCATTCCCAACTCTGAAAGTCTGACAAGATATGACAGGCCATGCACCACCAATACATACCACTTCAGTAGATAAACATTTAGGAACTTGTGAATGGTAATGAGTATGATTTATATTCTAATATTAACTTGCAATTTTTAAGATAAATAAAATATAATGCCAAACTGTAAGTGTATTTTAATCAACAACACAATACGGAAAAAGTTTTCATACCCAAATTTCAACAAATTTACAAAATTATGAAAAAAAGAAATTAATATCACTGGAATGGTAACATGTTTCAATGAGTGGTTTAGGAAGGATGGACAAAGAGATTACCAGAGAACTTTAAGGAGAGAAAATCCTTCAGCATTTAGTTACCCAAATACCTTTGGCTCACCCAGTCACCAATGCTTATGGGAAAAACTGGAACACTCATAGGTATTTAACTCCATCAACAGTGCTGCAAATGTATTCTTTTTCATATACTGTAACACCAATGTAAAAATATAAAAAAGCCCACCTTCTGCAACACTGCACACTTAGAAAAACATGATGGTTATCCACACAGACGCCTCCCTAAGCGGGTGGGGAGGATATTCTCAACACCAAGAAGTGCAGGGACTTGGTCCCCATGTTCCGCCAGTTCCATATAAACGTTCTGGAGGCCATGGCGGTCTTCCTTACCTTAAAGCAGCTTCTTCCTCCCAAGAAGATTCATATAAGGCTGGTTCTGGACAGCGCCACGATAGTCCACTGCATAAACAGGGAGGTTCAAAATCCAGCCGGATCAACCAGGTAATGATTGCACTTTTCTCCTTGGCGTGCAAGAACAAGTGGCACCTGTCTGCCACTCATCTTGCAGGGTCCGGAACGTCGTGGCGGATTCTCTATCGAGGACAACTCCTCGAGTCGGAGTGGTCCCTAGACAGGGTCTCATTCAATTGGATCTGCAACCAAGTTCCGGGCCTGGAGGTAGATTTGTTCGCAACCAAGCTCAACAACAAGCTTCCTCATTACGTAGCTCCCAACCTGGACCCTCAAGCTCTCTCCATGGACGCAATGTCATTGGATTGGAACAGGTGGAAGAAGATTTATCTGTTCCTCCAGTAAACTTGTTGTTAAAGGTCCTTCACAAACTCAGGACATTCAAGGGTCAAGTAGCTCTAGTGGCTCCCTACTGGCCAAAGAGCAACTGGTTTCCACTTCTGCTGGAACTGAAACTTCGCCACATCCAAATCCCCAGTCCGAAACTAACACAAGTAGTACAAACTCAGACTGTGTCAGCTTCCTCAAAAATTCAAAATGCCCTGGCTTTGTGGACTTTATGAAATTTGCGGCTCAAAGGGATGCTAATGTTGATCCTGTCAATACCATGTTCTTGGAATCAGATAAGCGGGTCTCCACTCTTCGGCAGTACGACTCAGCAGTTAAGAAGCTAGCACTCTTTTTGAAAGAATCTGAGGCTACAGTAATGACCATAAATTTGGCAATCTCCTTTTTAGGTCACTGTTTGAGAAGGGTTTAGCCTCCAGTACTGTTACTACAGTCAAGTCGGCTTTTATGGAAAGTATTTTTGTACGGTTTCAAAATTGACCTCACAGACCTTACTTTTCTTCCATCCCTAAGGCCTGTGCACGTCTGAGACCAGTAATCCATCCACATACGGTTTCCTGGTTTTGAATGACGTGTTGAAGTTAGCCTCAGATATCGATAATCAGTCTTGTCCCTACCTTTCCTTATTGAGGAAAACGTTGTTCTTAGTTAGCCTAGCTTTGGGTGCTAGAATTTCAGAGCTGTCTGCACTCTCTAGGAATCCAACCATGTCGACTTCCTTCCATCAGGGAGGTTTTGCTGATTCCTCACCTAAATTCCTAGCCAAAAATGAAGATCCGCAGAATTGGTGGTCGCCTTGGAAAATTCTCCCCCTTCCTCAAGACCTGTCACTATGTCCAGTTCATACATTGAGGGCTTATTTAGACAGGTCCTCTCACATCTCATCTGGGCCTCTCTTTATCAGGGAAGGGGGTAATATTTCTATAACTGCTATTAGACAGCAAATCCTTTACTTCATCAAGCAGGCTAATCCTGACTCAGTCCCAAGAGTTCATGATATTAGAGCTGTGGCCACTTCCATTAACTACTTCCATTACATGAATTTCACAGATCTTACCAAATACACTGGTTGGAAGTCACCCTTGGTTTTCAAACGTCACTATTTGAAATCCTTAGAAGCTCTTAAATTCTCAGCAGTCACGGCAGGGAACGTTGTCCCTCCCTCTGGTACCCTTTCTGATTCCTAGTCAATTCTTTCTCCACTGCCTCAGTTATCCCCTTACAGTCATTTCAGTCAGGCATGCCTTGACTTTATCACCTGACTGTGTTATCTGTATATTTGTCTAAATGACACATTTATGTTATAATGTTTTCAATTTTGTATAGTTATTTTGTTTAAGTATATTTTTTATATTGTCATGTTAATTTTAAGCTCCCATCAGTTACATTTGTACATTACTTGTTATTATTGCTAGCAATTAAAATTTTTGGTGGACCTTTGGTCTTCTGTTCCCCTTACATTTTGTTATCTCTTACAGTTTAAGAATGATATTTATTTCTCTGTTAATTTTTCACCGGCTGACACGGGACCCGATCCAGAAAAGGGATTTTGACAAAGGAAAAATCTATTTCTGGAGAGGGGACCGTGTCACCCGGTGACCCACCTCTGTCATGTGTTGTCTCCCCCCCATAGTAAACATCATTCTGGTGGGGTGTTGCTTTCATGGAATGCGGCTAGCGGTGATTTGTATACTGTCCATGAGTGGTGCATGGGTTGTAACGGCACCTCTCTGTGGGACTTTTGACTTTGGGATCTCTATAGGATAAGGTTCCGTGTTTTTATAGTTCACCCTTTTCCACACACGACTCCATCTAATGGAGCTCGCTCTGGGGTAGTAACTCCAGCATTTCATTTAGCTTTCTCTGGTATCTAGCAACGGAATTACCTAGAAATAAGTGCTGAATGGACTTTTTCACCGGTTGACACGGTCCCCTCTCCAGAAATAGATTTTTCCTTTGTCAAAATCCCTTTTATAAATCACACTCTATTAAAGGATATTAACTTGTAATAAAACAATCATGCACAACCCAAGAGAGAGGCACAGTAAATAGACTTTACAACATGATTGCTTATAGAAGTGCAATTTACACGTAACTGACAAATGAACTGAACTTGGTGTAAATATAATTACAAGTACATGGTGAAGTTAATATCCCTTAATAGAATATAATATAAAATTGAGTTGATCAGTAAGCATACTGCATTATTGCATTACCTGTTTACCCAAGGTTTCAACAGGTGATACATGATTGCCTTAAGCTGAAGATTATGACGTGTTTTGGACGATGTAAGGATTTGCAAATTACAGGAATTTGTCTGTGTATAGAATGAGACCCTTGCTAAGGTAAGAGACCATAAATGTTTTCATGAATACAGTACTCCTGAATAGTCATGAAAACACTTACGGCCTCTTACCTCAGAAGGGTCTCATTCTATACACAGACAATTACTACAGCAGCCCAGGCCTAAGTGAATATCTATACAACAATAGCACCAGTTTGTAGGCATTTCATTTGGGAATATGTACAACCTAACCAAACCTTTCCTTGACCTAACCTTAACTAAGGTGTTATGCCCTGACTTAGCTGGGAGGCTTCGCCATTCCTGGACCCCCAAAATACTACTGAACATCACAATGTAGTAGAACATTAGGTGGGAGGTTTTCGTTCGGACATGTGGACCGGACTTGGCTACCCCTTAAAGGGTCAAAGGCCTCATTTTTCATAATACTAACTTATCTATAACCACAAACTAACTGCTTACCTTATTTGAAGTTGTCAAGGTTAAAATTGACGGGTTCCACCCTCTTTTTAGCCTTACCTGAGAGTTTGAAATAATTTTGTAACTGCTAGACCTGGGCTGTACAGTATTGTATTCGGACGATAACATTTGTTTGGGAAGCAGTGTTGGGTGGCCTGAGCTTATGAATATGTTTAATTCCAAAATAGACCAAAAACTACAAGGAATACCTTTCATATACTGTTCCCGAACAAAACAGTTAAGTATGTGGTGGCACACAACAGTTTCTATAGAACTGACTTCATCATACTGGCATTGAATTCATCACATGTTGAAACATGGTAGAAAAAAAATAACATCACTTGCTTCCATTTTGAAGGCTGGAACAGGAAAGAACAGATGAATCCGGATCAGAGTAGGGGTATACAGGACATACTGATACAAACTGCTCTGATCATAGTAGCTCAAATCTACCATAAATTTACTGTTACCGGGGTATTCATCAATGAATGCTGTTACCTACTGGCACTATTCTAAGTTATTTATTTATGTTAATATGGTCATGGGAGTAGAACTCCCAGTCAGATTTTGTTTGTCCCAGTGCATTGTAGGTAAGAATAGCTAGTGTTGTAAATTCCCCGCTCAACGCTTCTCTGTAATGAACGTCCCGTTTTCTGCGGTGCCTTCACATGCGACCTGGGGTCGGCCGAACTCGTATTATTAGCATTATTGTGAATTGCATATTTTATTGTCTGTTCGAGTGACCATGCATTATGTATATGTAACAGAGTATTTTTGTAACAGACCAGACATTGTTAATCATTATGTTTTCTGTATGTACCTGTCCTGTTTTTGTAGAGAAATAGTTTGACCTCAGGTCACTTGTAAATCTTTGTACCCGTGGTCTCTGCGTTATACGCAGACATCCACACGCTGCTTTATAAGCGGGTTGCTTCATCAATAAGCTAGCAGTACTTGTCTTCCTGCTCATCTCATTATTTCACACCTCTCTCACAGTGGTGACCCCCAGAGTGGTTCCCGGAAGCCATTAACAGCCCCAAACGGTGACTAAGTCTTGGCCCGATGAACCAACCCAAGCCCCTAAGGGACTAATTACGGTGCTCTAACAAAGCGTTCAGGCGTTACTGACCCTCGTCGGCAGGTCACCGGCATCATTAGCGGACCCACATGGCATGCCCCCAAGCGTGTATTGACGCAAGTGTTTCCTCACACTCCAAGTGAGAGCGCGGAATGAGCATGGACGCAGACATTCCCAACCACATAAAAATTACCGCAAAATTCTCGGAGGCAGATGCCTCCCTCGCGCTCCTCCACGCCGGTACTTGCACCCCGCGTGATGACACCCCTGACGGACCAACCAACAGCGGCCCTCAGCATAAGGCTGCCGCCATTCACTCATCAAAATGCAGCATCCTGGTTCTACAGGGTCGAGGGGCAATTCAGGGTAGCAGGCCTAACCGACGAGGTGTTGAAGGCGTACATCGCCATCAACACCCTCCCGGAGGAGATATACAAGAAGATCACCCCGTGGTTAATGAAGACGTCGAGCCCTGCCACCTTCCAGGAGTTAAAAGCCACTCTTGTTGAGACCTGCTCCCTGCCGGTCTCTGAGAGAGCTGCTCGCGCCCTCGACCTCGCCCTCAACCCCCGGCAGGACACAAACCTCTTGGAAACGTGGCATGCCCTCCAGGACCTCCTCCTCCTCCCGAGACTGACAGCAGTGGCAGGTGCAAAGAAATCAGCCTGTTGAGGGGGATCTTCCTGCGGCAGCTACTGCCAGAGGTCCGTGGGCAGATCACAGAGGCATACCCTGCGGGTTGAGGACCTGATCAGGGTGGCGCAGCAGCTGGCGGACTCCACGACGAGGACAAAGCGGGTGTCCATGCCTGCGCACCCTATCAACTGCCTCCAGCCGGAGGACCCTACCATGGAGGGCGTCAACGTCGTCACCCAGAGGAAGCCATCCCACCAGCAAAAGAAGGAGAGGCCGGGGTTTTGCTATTACCACCAGAGGTTCGGGAAAGCTGCCTGGAAATGCGAAGCCCCCTGCCTTTTCTTCCCTCCAAAAAACGAGGGAGGCGGCGGCCACCCTCACAGGCCGTCATGGCAGCAGCAACTGAAACACCTAGGGGCCCTGCAACAATAGGCTTTTACGTCCGTGACACCATCTCCGGCAGGATGATGTTGATTGACACCGGAGCCATGCAGTCAGTGTTCCCGCCTTCAAGAGAGGACCACAGACATCCGCCGGACCCGACTGCCTCCCTGACGGCCGCCAACAGGTCCTCCATCCTCTCCTACGGCACCAAGCTCCTGTCGATCTCCATCCTTGGCCGGAGGTACAAGTGGAAATTCATCGTCGCGGACGTTAGGGCCCTGCTCCTGGGTGCGGACTTCCTCGTCCACTTCTGACTGGCAGTCAACGTCGGCCGCAAACGCCTGCTGGACACAGAGTCCTGCTGGTCCCTGCCCTTGTCGCTGGACCCCAGGGAGCCCGCCGTCTGTTCTGTCGTGCCCCCAGTATGATTCCATCCTAAAGGAATTCCCAGAAGCCTTCAAACCCGAGCTTCGCCAGGTGCCCGGGGCCCCTGCCAAACATGGGATATATCATCGCACCAAAACAAAGGGCACCCCGACGCACGCAAAGTTCCAAAGGTTTCCCCCACAGCACCTTCCGGAGGCCAAGAAGGCCTTTGCTGAGATGGAAAGGATGGGCATATGCAGAAAGGCTCCCAGCCCGTGGGCTTTCCCCTTTCACATGGTGCAGAAAGCAGACGGCACCTGGAGGCCCTGTGGCGACTACAGGCAGCTCACCCTCACTACAGAACCCAACCACTACCCTCTACCAAACATGCAGGACCTAACCTAACGGCCTCCTTCCACGGGAGCCAAAATATTCTCAAAGTTAGATCTCTTAAAATCATATTTTCAGGTACCAGTAGCACCAGAAGACATCCCCAAACCCGCCATCGTCACGCCTTTCAGGTCCTACGTCTTTGCCTTCTCCACTTTTGGCCTGAGGAATGCGGGCGCAACCTTCCAGAGGCTGATGGACAGCATCCGGGGGGACCTGGACTTCTGCGTCTGCTACGTCGATGATATCCTAATTTTTTCCAGATCCCAGAAGGAGCACCTGCGGCACATCCGTACGGTCCTGCAGAGCCTGCAGGAGAGTGGCCTCGTTGTCAGGTTCGACAAGTGCACCTTCGGCGTGAAGAAGTTGGAATTCCTGAGCCACGAGATATCCCTAGGGGGCGTACGCCCAATGTCGTCGAAGGTCGAGGCTGTTGAGAAGTTCCCCAGTCCTACCTCCATCAGGGCCTTACAAGAATTCCTCGGAATGGTCAACTACAAGAGGAGATTCATCCTGGGGATTGCGCACACCATGGCCCCCCTGATGGAGGTCCTCAAGGTCGTCCAAAGACCTTAGTGTGGGGCCCCGACAAAAGAAGGCCTTCCTCCTGATGAAGGCCGCCCTTGCCAAGGCAACATCTTTGGCCCACCAGAACCCCAGCGCTCCCCTCCAGCTGACGACGGACGCCAGCAACGTCGCCTGCGGAGCCGTCCTGGAACAAGTCATCAGCAGGACCTCTCAGCCCATCGCCTTCTTCAGCAGGAAGCTCAGCCCCACTGAGTCCCGCTACAGCACCTTCGACTGGGAACTCTTCGCAGTATGCCAGGCGGTATGTCACTTCGAGTTCCTCCTGGAGGGTACGCCCTTCACGATTTGGACTGACCACCAGCTGCTGGTCCACACCTTCACGAAGCTGGGGGACACATGGTCCTCTAGGCAGCAGCGGCACCTCACGGCGGTCGTGGAGTTCACCTGCACCATCAAATACCTCCCCAGCAAGAAGAAGCCAGTAGTCGACGTCCTCTCGAGGATCGAGGTCGACGCAGATCAGCTCGGGATCGACTACGAGAACCTTGCCCACGAACAGGCCACCGACCCAGAGACCCCAGCCTACCGCACAGCCGTCACGTCACTAAAGTGGGAGGACATGCCCCTCGGCCCTGGAGGGTCAACACTGCTGAGCGACGTGAGCACTGGCCGCCCCGCCCACTGGTGCCTGCCTCCCGACGTCAGCTGGTCTTCGACGTCATCCACGGTCTATCCCACCCCTCCGGAAGGACAACGGCCAGGCTACTGACGGAGAAGTTCATCTGGCACGGCATACGGAAGGACGCAACAGCCTGGGCAAGGCAATGCATTCAGTGTCAGGCCAGCAAAGTAGGGTGGCACACCGAGTCTGGGGTGGGCGAGTTTCCCCAGCTGAAGAGACGCTTCAGGCACATCCACGTCAACGTGGTGGGTCCTCTTCCCCCATGAGGAGGAGCAAGATACCTTCTAACAGTCGTCAATTGCTCCACCAGATGGCACGGAGCTACGCCCATGGAAGAAACCATCTCCAATGCATGCGCAGAAGCCCTGCTCTCCAGCTGGATCAGCTGGTTCAGTGTCCCGGACCACATAATAACAGACAGAGGTCCCGCTTTCCTATCCGAGCTGTGGACCGCCCTGGCATGCCTGATGGGGACCACCCATCACAGCACCACCACCTATAACCCCACAGCCAACGGAATGGTGGAAAGGTTCCACAGGTCCCTGAAGGCATCCCTCATGCTCGTTGCACCTCTGAGAATTGGAAGTACCAGCTGCCCTGGGTCTTCCTCAGATTGAGAACCGCCCCCTGAGCCAACAGCGACCCCTCCTCCGCAGAAAAAGTCTACGGGGAGACCCTGGTAGTCCCGGGGGAACTCGTCGCACAAGACAGAGACGACATAACAATGCAGAGGCTCCATGACAGGGTTGGGAAGTTCGCCCCCTGCCAGAGGACATACACCGACAGGACGTCCCCCTTCATGCCTTCTGGTCTGTCCTTCACCACCCATGCCTTCGTCAGGGACGACGCTGTGCGGCCACCCTTATCCAGGCCCTACAGAGGACCTTTCCTTGTGCTCGAAAGGGACAAAAAGGCATTCTGGGTAGCCATCCACGGAAGGGAAGACTGGATATCAGTAGACCTCCTCAAGCCCACATTCCTGGAGGAGGACGTCGGGGGGGTTCCCAAAGCTTCCTGCAGGATATAGCAACACCCAGGCCAGCCCCATGCACAAGAAAACATCGTGGGCATCCCTGGAAAACCCTGAAACCAGACAGGGAGGCACCCCAACACACCGCCCAAGAGGGCGCCGGGGAAGGCGACCACCCCCTCCAGTTGACATCGAGAAAGCAGGGGCCCCTCCGTTGCCCCAGCAGATACCTGCTTTGATCAGACGTTACCTACGTCTTGGGGGGGGAGTATTGTAAAGTCCCTGCTCAACTTGTTCTCTGTAATGAACATCCCGTTTTCTGCAGTGCCTTCACATGCGACCTGGGGTCGGCTGAACACATTATTATCATTATTGTGAATTGTATACAGTATTTTATTGTCTGTTCGAGTGACCATGCATTATGTATATGTAACAAAGTATTTTTGTAACAGACCAGACATTGTTAATCATATGTTTTCTGTATGTACCTGTCCTGTTTTTGTCGAGAAATAGTTTAACCTCAGGTCACCTGTAAAGCTTTGTACCCGCAGTCTCTGTGTTATATGCAGACGTCCGCACGCTGCTTTAAAAGCAGGTCGCTTCATCAATAAACTAGCAGTACTTGTCTTCCTGCTCATTATTTTGCACCTCTCTCAGAGTGTATCTGGAAAGTCTTTTGTTATTTTCACTGGTATATGTGAGTAAAGGAACAAAAGCTGAAGGCTGATTACTACTTTTTCATGTTCCACAAATAAGGTGGGATTTTGGAATTTAGGCAATGCTTCAAAGAACCGGCCTTAGTTTGTAGTCATTGTTCATTTGGGTGCAGACGTGTAACTTTTATTCCTTGTTTTTTTTTTTTTTGTGTGTTTCAACATTTCCGATGTTCATTTTAGTAATCAATGAGTAGTTTAAAGAAACTGGAACCCTTTATTTCCTACAATTACGGGGACCACTAGAGGTATTCAAACATCATATGAAAGCCACAGTTTTAGTATGCATTTTAATGTTTCTGATATTTATCAGTACTAAATTAGTAGGCTGCCCCTAGTTTTAGAGATACCGGCCCCATCCTAAATGCTACAATTATAGGAAACAGTGGAAAACTGGTGTTTCTGGATTGGGGAAAATACATAAAAAAGTGAAATACAAGGATGTATTCTGACATGTCCATAATATCTCTGCAAGTTCTTGTTGTGAGTAAGGTTTACTGAACTTTTAAAATGACATTATGCACTAAGTAACTATGGACTGGATAACCTAGGTTATGCCAGTGGTAGGCCAGGTGAGGACCTGGTATCCTAGGTAAGGTGCGGGTAGGTTAGGCAGCAACCCTATTATTTCAATTTACAGTGCCACAAGTTAATCAGGTGAGGGGACTGCAGGATGAAGGTCCCCCCGGGATAAGTAAGGCCCTGGCACCCTAGGTTAGGATGCAACTTATTATTTCAATTTAAAATGCCCTAAGCTAGACTGGATGAGGAGATCCAAGAGGATGAAGCACCCAGGTAAGTAGGGTCCTAGCTAAGTGGTGTGTCCAATGGGTGAAGAACCTACTTCCCTTATGTGCTGAGGAGATCCAAGGGGATGAAGCACCTAGATAAGTAGGGTCCCATCACCCTAGGTTAGGCTAAGTGGTGTCCAATGGGTGAAGAACCTACTACCCTTAAGTGCTAGCCTAGGCCAGGATTTAAGAATGCGGATGTAGGAGATAAATGCCTACAAATTTGGCTGTTAATAAAATGTTAGAATGCAATCTTGTCACAATTTCACCTTTTTCCTCTCGCACAAAAACACCAATTTTTCAATGTGGTCTCCCAAATCGTTGGATATGCAAGGGTTCCATTACCTTCAGGGATGAGAAAAGCCTATGTTTTGGGAATCTGGTCAGGTTTTCCCCTTGCAGCCTTGACCCCTATCTACACTGGCTTCCCTAGGGTCAACCATGCATACATTATGCCAGGTTTAAATTTCCCACGACTGGGAAATAGGCTAGGGCAATCGGGGTGCCACGGTACAGCCATTTCAAGAACTCTGAGAGAGAGGTGCTGCATGACACCATTCACATAAACTTGTAGCTTCACCAAGAAAAACAGTCTTTATGCTGTTAAATTTGTGGTCAACGAATTGACTTGGTAACCGCTTTATTTGAGGGTTTTTGAACACACTGAAAAACTTTGATTCTATGGTAGCCTACTTTCCGTTTGTCTACATTCTGCCCTACACTACCCTAACCTTATCCAAGGCATAGTTCTATAACAAAGCCAAAGCCTGAGAGAGAGAGAGAGAGAGAGAGAGAGAGAGAGAGAGAGAGAGAGAGCGCTTTGCACCTTTCTTCAAACAATTTTTTGACAAAATTTTACTTTACTTGCACGGCCTGATTCCCACCAGTCATCAACCGGGACAGGTTCCTCATACATAAATAGACATAACCTTTCCTATCCTTATACATAAATAAACATAACCTTTCCTATAATGCTAGGTCCTGACCTAACCAGAGCTTACCTACCTAACCTAACTTAGGGCGACTGCCCTGACCTGGTCCGGGGGGCTTGGAACCCCCCAAAAAGGCTGTAACCTGTCCCAGCTGGCAAATGGTGGGAATCAGGATGCACAACTAAAGTAAAGTTTTACCAATTCTTTTTTTATTTCTGGCTTTTTCTTAGATAGTTTACAGCTCCTATTTTACCATCAGCCCAAAGAACCAGTGCCAGCACATTGTCTATTTACCTTAATCTAACATCAGTTACAATAACGGAGCAACTGAAAACACATGGCCTAAAGGTTAGCTTAGCCTAGCCAAGGATGCTCATGTTTGGCAGGAATTTGATTCGTTTTATGGGTGAAACAATGGTAATTCTAAGACGGCTGTCCGCGGTGAGCTAGACTATGGCAGTTGACATTTTCCTATGTTATTTTACTTGCTTTACAAGAATTTAAAGTAATATTTTGTCGGCCAGCTGTAACTAAACAGTAATTGACCTTTGAAGACTACATGACTTGAATTACCTAACGCGGGGTAGGTCTAAGCCGGCATTCCGCGGCGAGCCCACCAACCCCCTCCATAGCTAATACAGCATAATTGTAACCAGTAAACGGGTAGATTACAGTTTTGTATGCTGGGCCGCCTAACTCATTCTGTGGTGCCGAGATTACAGTTTTGTATGCTGGACCGCCTAACCCATTCTGCGGTACAGAGATCCCTCCGCCAAGGTAAGTAGTTCCACCCAAACAGCTGACGACCAATGACCCGAAATGCCCCGCAACCTTCCTCAGTCTTTTCCGGGTTCAAGAGTTGCTAAAATGGCTACTTTCGTGTCTTCCGTGTCGTATCCGACCCACGTGGAATTTGCGGCTAAGAATCCAGCGACCCTTCTGGATTTAGGCGTTTTGTGTCACGAAGAGCGTTCATTGCTGGTTTACCTAATGAAAAGTGGCCTACTTGGCGATTTCAGCGGGACTTGTGGCAAGTGTGACGAAGGCAGCGTCGTCCCTTGCCCCTTTAAAGCTTTCCTCGAATTAATTAAACGTGCATATCCCTTAAATAAAGCCGTTTCAACACCCGCCAAAATGCGGTCTAATATCGCCGATTCCAACTTCGAATGAGGTACGTGCTATTTTGAAAAGTTATAGATTTACTAATTTCACGGCCCTTCTGGGGGGTCCGGGGTGGGCGAAGCCCCCCCCCCCGGCCAGGTAAGGGCACGCCGTCCTATGTTAGGTTAGGTCGGTTGCGTTAGTTTCCGTGGCGACCTAGGTCGGCGGGGGGGTCCAGGGGGGCTTCGCCCCCTGGCCAGGTAAGGGCACGCCGTCCCAGATTCGGTTAGGTCGGTTTCGTCCGGTTGCGTCGCCATCTTTTTGTATCCATCCGCCGATTCTCTAGCCGGTACCCACTGCCACCTGGTGGTGGGTCTCGGCTAGGAAATCGGCAGACGAAACCCACAGCATACAAAACTGTAACCGGCCCCAGTAAACACCCCTACGGTGCGTTAGGTTGGTATTTTTAGGGGTGTTTACTAGTTACAATTTTGCCGTATTAGTTATGGAGGGGGTGGGGGGCTTGCTGCGGAATGCTGGTTTAGATCTACCCTGTCGGTAGTGTAGTCTTCAAAGGTCAATTACAGTTTAGTTACAGCCTGCCGAAAAATATTACTTTAAATTCTTGTAAAGCAAGTAAAATAAAATAGGAAAACGTCAATTGCCATAGTCTAGCTCACCGCGGACAGCCGGCTTAGAATTACCGAAACAACAAACAATGACCATACGCTTTAAAGCTCCTAACCTCTGCAGACTTCCCGTTACATTCCTTGGGCTTGAGGTGCTCCTCGAAGTATATCTTATCGCCATGTATGTCGGTGAATGTCAATTGCATTGTCACCTGTAAACAAAACAAAGTAGACCAGTCTAGCTCCGTGGGTGAATATAGGTTACATCCAATGATTTCAAAAAAGTATCTCATTTACAATACTCTTCATATATAAGCTAACTTGAATATAATTACATGATCAGCATAAGTAGGAGCTCCGAAAAGTGTGCCGCCCTCGCAAAATGTCTTTTTGTTTACCTTTCGTCAGGTCACACTCACAGATATTGTATCTCACCTTAGATTGCATTTCAACGTTACCCTTTTGCTGAGCCTTCACAATGAAACATTTTCTTAGCTCACAAAGGCGTCATAACAGCATAATTACACTTTAAAATAATACATACAGGTAGGCACTACTAGGCCTTCTAATTCCAGAAATAAGAGAAAATTTTCTCAACAGAACTCCCAATTTCACTTCTTTCTAGGAACGTTTTAAGTCTGTTGGTTCATTTTTTTAGTAGCTTTGTGATAAAGAAGTTGCATCATCGAACATTAACCGTTCTAATTGCCTAAAATGCCCTTCTATCTACATTAGATGTAACAAAATCATATTTTTCTAGATAAAAATATATGATTTTTCAAAAATTAGATCTACGATAAGTGTCAATAATAAGCTAGTAAAAATTGTTTTTTTTTTTCTTTTAGAATGCACAATCAATTACCAGGTTCAGTATGAACGAGCTGGCTTATTGTCAAGGAGGAGACGTTAAATATTTTAAAATTCAACTAATAATAAAAACTGCATACTTCTACTGCTCAAATATCTCATACAGTAATGCCATTTCCTTGTATTTGTTAGAGGTCCCTTTCCTTAGCTTGAGCCAGACTAGATGCAAAGTTAATGTTGATGGGATATTATCAAGTAAATTTACAGTAAGTAGTAGGGAGCTAAAAGGGAATGTATTTCACCTTTGATATTTGTCATTTACATAAGTTTTATAATGAATAAAGTCGTCTCCGATGGGATAGAAGGTTTATACTGGAGTAACGATAGAAACTTTAGACTTCGAATATGCAGGTGGGGCTGTTTTAGTCAGCAAAACACAAGATATACAAAAATTGCTTAATGAATGCACCAAATATCTAGAGAGACTGGAGTCAAAACAAGTCTATGAAAATATAATTAATAAGCACAGAATATGAATGCTGAGATGAAACTTTGATGTAGGAAAGATGAATGAGACTAAATCGGTCAAATATTTAAGAACAATTATATCCAACTCTTGAATTGAAATTTAAAGTAAAGATGAAAAATGCCAATCAAACAACATGCGGACTGCATAAGACTTGGAAATAAAAATAGGTTTAAACTGTATACCAACAGACATTGTACCTATATCTAATACATCTGTGTTGCTACACAGACATGTGCTATCATGGTTTGACAGTGAAACTATAAATGATTTGATGATTAGCGGACTGCATAAGACTTGGAAATAAAAATAGGTTTAAACTGTATACCAACAGACATTGTACCTATATCTAATACATCTGTGTTGCTACACAGACATGTGCTATCATGGTTTGACAGTGAAACTATAAATGATTTGATGATTAGAGAATCAAGCCTTAAGAAAAACATTAGGAGTCAGAGAGCAGAAAAGAGCTAGTAATGGTACACTGAGGAAAATCAAAGAAGTTCCATATGTAGATGAGCCAAAAATGAAAGGGGAATAGAGATGGCTTGAGCATGCCCTAGCACATGAGTGTCAGTTGGGCTTCTGTGGACACAAAAATAATAGATGAAAACTGTGAGGGTGGCTGCTGATGAGTGACAAATGGAAGATAAAACCCAGGAAAATCAGTAGTGGAACTGCACAGAAGACCTATAGCAATGATGATGTTGAGCCACACATGCAGCTTCCTTATTTGCCATTAAATAGCACATGTGAATTCATAATGACTTTCGTTTTTTTTCCTCAGACAGAGTGAATATCAATTCTCTGTAAAACAGGATAAAATTAATTTTATTACTTTACATTCCCTTTCTTCTTATTAGACCCTATCAGCACATGTATACAGATAAATGATTATGATTTTAAAGTTTTACTAAAGTTACCCGTCATTTTCCTATATGACTGCATGAATAATTTTTATTGACTGCATGAATAATTTTTATTAAGTAAGTGTGTCATTTGCTTTAATTCAATTTATTCCTCTTGCTACTGAAATGTAAGCCATAGGTTTCTTTAATACTTTGTTTCCCAAGATGTAAACACCATACAGAATTCTTGTAATAACCAAGACAGTTTAGTAAATGTGGCAAAGTCAGTCCCTCCACTAAAAATGAAAAATCTATTCTGTGAGTTTAATCTTATAATTTGGCTACGAGTACTATCCATTTCAGGGACCGTGAGTCATCGTTTTTCTCAAAAATCTTTCAACTAATTAACTAATTATTTGATCGAAATGGCACTTTGACACAGTGTACAAGACACCTGCTAATTGTTGGTAAAATAGTGCAGTTAAATGGTTTTAGTCAAGGCATTTACTCTTGACTTACATGGTGTTGCTAAGCACTGCCACAATGCATTCAAACGTTCTTTATTGCGTAGATTAGTCCTGCTGACTCATGCGACTTTGCCTTTAAAAGTCAAGAGTAAATGCCTTAACTAACACCATTTGACAATGCACTACATTACCAACAATTAGCGGAAGGTGTCTTGTACACTGTCAAAGTACCATTTTGATTAAATAATTATTTTGAAAGATATTTGAGAAAACCATGACTCGCAGTCCCTGAAATGGATAGTAGTTTCAGATTAAAGGTAACTGAAGCCAGAGAAGAGTAGTAGGCCTACTCCTCTGTGGGGTTGGCCACCTTCTGTCTCTGTCAGTGACATTGTGTGAAAAATGACAAATTTTAAATTTGTACTTTTATAACTAACAAACCTGAGGTCTTAACGTAAGGGGGTTTTTTCAAGCACCTAGCTGGAGTCTGGTTATCAATAGCACAAGGTTTTGATGGTGGCAATGGGAAATAGCTAATGGGGAAAGAGATGGGTGGAGCATGACCTGGTTTCCCCCTAGCAGATGCTGTGATGCTTTAGTTCTCTCTTAACTGCCTTCCATGCAAGACAATTGTTGTCTTTCTCGTTCAGAAGCTGGTTGTTTATAGCTCTTCCAGCCCACTTTATGCCTTGGCATTCTGGTTTTTCATTCCCTTTTTTTGTTGTGTGATTCTGTGTTATATTGTACTACCTGTGTGTTTTTTGCATTCCAAGAAAATGCAGACCTAGGAATCATCCAAGCAATCCAGGCCTCAGAGAAGATGCCCAGGCATTGGTAACAACCCATACTCTCGTTATTTAGCCTCCTTGGACACATACCTACATACCACTTGTAGCAAATGCAGATCTAATGGTTGTAATGTTAGTAATCCCTGTTCCGAGTGTCGTAACTGGTCTCCAGAGCAATGGAAGAATTTTGGCAAGAAGAGGATATAAGAGGAATCGGTTGGTCCGTCTTGGGAAGGTTTCGCACCTCCAATGGTGGCAGATGCCTCCATTCCTTCTTGTTCTACCTCTTTCATGCCAAAATCTCCTCTTGTTGAATCTTTTTCTCAGGAAGATTTACTCCTCATTCTTCTGTTGCTTCATCAAGGAGGGGTTCAGGAAATCTTGTAATTGATGTAGCTGCTCCTGTTCTTTCAGGGGGGAGAAGTTTCCCCCACCCCCATGAGGGAGGATTCAGCTCCCCTTTGTGTGGTCTTTTCAGGCATGGATGCACAGAAGCTCTCCAAGTGTTGAGAGTCATTAGGCCTTCCACAGGTGCCCCCTTGGGGGCCTACTGTACTGTCCCACTTCATGGCTTCCCACACCCCAGTGTCTTTCGCCATGATAGTTTCCAAAGCTACGATTTCTGTGACTTCTTCCTGCGATTCTACGGCTGTTCTTCCTTCGTCCTACGCTGTACCAAGGTCTAGAGATTATAGGTATACTCCCTAGACCTTGCACTGTGCCGTCATCAGCCATGCTATCTCCATCGGCTTCCATTCTTGGGCCTTCTACGTCTGCTGCTTCCGATTCTCTTGTTCAAGCTCTGTTGGATAGAGTTGAAAGTGCTCTTTTGAAGAAGTACCGTCGGACTGAGTTGATGAAATCAAAGAAAAGATGTCGTAGATCTCCCTCTTCATCTTCATCCTCCTCGTCATCTGTTCATTCCAACCCTATCAGATGTTGGAAGAATAAAGATTTCATAGCACCTGCCAGCAAGAAGATTCACGTCCTTCTCCGGATTCATGCTCCGCTTCTCCTGCAGCTGATCATCGTTCTGCTAGACACATTAGTGTCAAACTTGTTCCTGCTGTGCAGAGATGTGCAGCTATCAAGTCAAACATCCGTGTGTCTTCTGCTTTAACCGACAAACATCATCCAGTTACCGACTCCTGTGCAACAGACTACATTGTGTCAACAGAGACTACAATGTGTACAATTATAAATGATTGGTGGAAATTATAGCAAATGGAAAATGTGGCATCCTGGTTATGCTTGACCTAAGTGCAGCAGTTGACACAGTTGACCACAATCTACTACTTGAAGACCTGAGAGCAGCAGGCATCAAAGATGGCGTACACAAATGGTACAAAAGCTACTTAGAAAATAGGGAGGTTACAGCGGTTTTATCAAATGTGAAATCAGAAAAGAAAAGCCTAACAAAAGGAGTACCCCAAGGCAGCATTCTGGGTCCACTGCTATTTAGCATTTACACAATTGAATTATCTAGAATTCTAAATAAGCACATGGCTAAGTATAAACTGTATGCTGACGATACCCAGTTCTATTTTCCTGTCGAAAGGGTAGAAGACACCATTAGTAAAATTGATGCAATAATGAAAGATATAAAAAAATGGATGTCGGCGAAGAAACTGAAACTAAATGAAGACAAAACTGAGTGTATGCTATTTGGATCTGAAAGTGCACTACGAAAATATGAACACTTCAAAAGAATAACTATTGATTCGTCAACTATAAATATTGTAGCAGCAGTGAGGAACTTAGGAGTATTTATTGATAATGAATTGTTGATGAAGAACCATATATTGCATATTACAAAAACCTGTAACTATCATATTAGAAACATTGCACTTATTAGAAAATACCTAAACGAAGATACCCTGAAAACAGCAATTTGCAACCAAATACTCTCGAGGCTCGACTACTGCAAGATAATATACTACGGTCTCCCTAACTACCTAATAAGAAAGTTGCAAGGAGTACAAAATAGAGCCGCCAGGTTAATAAAAGGACTATGTTCCCGTGACAGAATAAAGCATATAGGTTATTTGAACCTAGACCAAATTGTAAGTCAGGGGAGAGAGCATTTGTACACTGCGCACCTAGACTATACAACAAAATACTGCCTGAAGTGAAGAGCATACAAGAAGGCAAATTTAAAAAGGAACTAAAGACTCTCCTATTATGCAGGAGCTACGATACTGATGAGAAAACACTGAGAGACAATTACAAAATATAAGAAACACCTTAATTTGAAAATGTACAAGGGCCCGCCAGAGAAGGAATTATCCCTGTGGAGGGCTGTACATAAAACCAAACAAAGTGAACAAATCTCCGCAAGAAGTTACAGTTATCTCATCTTCTTCTACTCGTCCTGCTCAAGGAACAAGTGTTTTTGCCACAGCTATGAAGGACAATGACAAGGCTCCCATTAAGAAGTCAAATGTTGAGGGAACGTCCTCAGGACTGGGACCATTCTATGCATTGTAATGGCTTTAAACATTAGTTTGTATACTTTTCAGAGACTATAATTTAAAAAATATGAATACACTGTATACTATTTCTCAAATCCAAAGCAAATGGTAAATTTAGTTTTAAATACTAATTTACTTTGCTGACTTTTTGTTTCTTCCTTTTGATAATTGGTCAGTAACTAAAACTTTCTTACAAAGAATCTCTGTAACTGGTGTACAGTTCACAAATATACTGGCAAATGATGCCGTAACTTGTATTGAAGAATGCACTTGGAACTTATGACTGAATAGTTTACTTTCAGAACTTTTAAGCAATGTCTAATTCAGTAAAAGGTGCTCTGAAACAATTTGTGAAAGAGAAAAAATTAAAACGGTATAAACTACTGAAACAAAGGTGGAGCATGAGAAACTTTCTGCTGGAAAATTGATTTTTGCTCAGATATCTGTTGTCTGTTCTACTACCAGTCATTAGCATCTGTAAATTTTTCCATGTTACTGCGGCTCTCTCTACGTCTCACTTGCACAAGTTTCAAATTATCTATCAATGTTAAAAAAGGCACTGTATAATAAATTTCAATAACAAAATTGTATGATATTATTGCCTTTATGCTAATTCTCATTTGTTAAAAAGAAAAAACAACACAGCAATTTAAACATAACCTAGCAATATACTCCTAACTTCTCGCCTTGCAAGAAGCCTACTGGCTCTCAATTTAAACAAATATAAGCCTGCCCATTAAAATTTTAAGAAACGAAAACTTTTTACTAGGTCTTGAAGCCAAGTACTTAGCTTGACTGGGGTTATGAGGGTGAAAAGAGCATAGTCAAACACGATTCCCAGAGCATGACCTACTGACCAGTGAACTCCTGGACAGACCAGAATGTAATGAAGATGGCTGAAACTGGCTGTTGCCATTTCTGTACAAGTGGGATGTAGAAAGAGCCGAGGTAACCATTGCGGGACAGGAGATACCTAGAATCTTGTCACGAGTCCTTTACATTCTATCACTGTGCCAACAAGCATTATTCTGGCCAAGACCAACTATAAGAGAATTCTTAGTAATTGGTTGGTCTGTCTGTGGAGCCATGGTCACCAAAAATATGTTTTTCCTACGTCAAAACCTGTTTTATTATGCAAGGAACAAGAGTAGTACTGTATGGGATGTGGGGGAAATATACAAAATTTTAGATGACCCTGTACTGTAATATGGTTTTTATGGAGTTATGATGCAGTGTTAATATCAACACTTGCTCTTCATTTTTTTAATTTCCCCCTGTACATTTCCATTCCATCATCATCTCTCTCTCTCTCTGTATACTTTCTCCAATGTTATGTCACAAACCATTACTGCTACCTAGTATATTCGCTCTTCCAGTTTTTTACTTACCACTTTCTCTTTGGAATCATAATTTCTTCAACTCTGTTTCAATGTTTTTATCTTCTTACTGCTCTTTCCTGCTTTCCCTTTGCTATTAACTCAGCAAATGACATCTGCATATTGTGGTAAGCCTTTCTGACCAGATTCAACAGTGCAATCCTTGAGGGTCGTAAACAAAAACCATGCATAAAGGAAGTGCAAGTACAGTATTCCTTCAATTTTCTACATTCGCATTATCCATATGTCATTGTTATCCTTAAGGTCCACAGCACCTGAAGATATACTGTACATAAAATTTGTATACAATAAATAAAAATTAATAAAAACCTTCTGTATGTTTGGCTACACTTTGTCAGAGGAAAAAGGCCAAGGTAATGCTGTTAACTGTCATATAGCACACACAGAAAGGGGTAGGCAGCCCCCAGTTATCAGCAATCCAGTTTTACAGCGCTCGTCTAGCAATGAAAATTGGCAATTTTTTGTGATTTTTGGCGCCGAAAATCACCAGTCTCCACTTATTGGCACCAATAATCGGGTACTGGCGCTGATACATACCTAACAGAGGTGCTGATCTCTGGTTATCGGTCCTCCCGATAAGCACTGAAAATCACCGATTATTTTCGGTTATCGGCGATTTTCGCTTATTGTCACGATGCCGGAATGGAACCCCCACTGATAACTGGGGACTCCCTGTATTGTGCAGGTGGTGGACTGGGGTAAGCTTCTGGTGACCATCTTTGCAAACCAGTACTACTTGGACATGTGAAGCATGCCCGTGCCCCGTGTTGGTTAAAGGATAGTCTCCCAGTGATATGTTATCATTTGGTGAAGACTTGGTTAACTTCCAAGACCATTTCTGATTGGTTCCATGACCACTTTTGTAAGGAGGTTGTTCATCATCAAACACAGGACCTTGGGACCGCCAGACATCTGATGAAAGCTCAGTTTCTCATCAACAATGTGCCTGTGTGTCATCACATTTTACCTCTTTATACAACCACACTCATACAACTGACAGACCGTGGTGTTATTGTTGAAATGAAATGGCTTAACTGGAGGAAGTTCCTGGAGGAGTACTGGTGGCATTCGAGGGCATGCAGAAGGAGCAAGGCTTGGATAAACAGGGAGAATCTGCTAGTGTTTGTTGAAATCTGCCCTTGGCAACTTAGTAGATCCTTGGAAGGATGTCACTGTGTAGACCCTGGAGCACACACGGAATCATCCTGAAGCTGACTGACTTCTGAGGATTTGATATCCATGACTTTTGCAATCAGTTTGTGAAGAGAGGCAACAGCATTCCCAAGGATGAAGTATGAGGTAGCTGGATGATGATGGTGGCGACCCTGACTTCCAACTGATGTTCAACAACTATATATCTGCTGCATTTGCTGCTGGTGAGATGGAGAAGGAAGCCCGTAAAGATGATATCACCAATGACAAATCCACCACACATCCAACCCAAACCTACGAGACATGAATTACCTTGGAGTTTAAAGGAATGCCCAGTCCCTGGCTCCCTAAGGTACTTTAAGCCATCTGCTACCCGCATAGGTTGGGATTTCAGATAGCTTTATATGCAACAACCAAAGCTCTAACAGCAAAAGACCCCATGATTTTTATGTGATGTCCTCAATATTTTTTATTGGAAACAGTACTATAAGTCATAACCTGGTGCACTTTTCACAAAATGTTTTACATTTCCCTGGGACAAGACATTTTCCTCAACATTGTAGGTTCCTTTTTTTTTTTTTTACAGTAAACTACTTTGGTTTCTGGAGTTATTCTATCGCAGCTTATTTCCAGTATATAGTATATGGAAGCTTGAAATGTCTATTTTTCAAAAATATTCTTATTTATGTACTGCCATTGCGTTAGAAATAAAATATAAAAAAACGAATTTATACAGTATAGGAGCTATCACTTACAGAAATATGACAAATTTTTAATCAATTTGTATTTTTCATAACTAACAAACCTGCTGTCTTCATGTAACGGGAATTTCTCTAGCGCCTGCTGGAGTCTGGTTAAAAACAGCACAAGGACTTTGGTGGCAAGGGGAGGCCCAATAGGGGTGAAGGAGGCGGGCACAGGCCAACCTGGCTTAACCCAACAACGCTGTGACATGCGGTACCAGTTTTCTTCCAGCCCAGGTAACTGAATGAGGGGTGGCTTGAGGTGGGGAATATATGTTAAGACCACAGGTTTGTTAGTTATGAAAAATACAAATTGATTAAAAATTACAAATTGATTAAAAATTTGTCATTTGTTCATACACAGAACAAACCTGTGGTCTTAACGTAAGGGGAGTCTTACTCTTGGAGGGAGGATAAAGTAAACCTCAGAACCGACTGGAGGTTCAGCTCACCTGAGATCACTTCCTGGCCAAAGATAGGGCATAGGAAAGAGTCGTACGCCTCTGATCTGTTAAGCAAAGGTTACCCAACAGCCAGATATCCAGGCTAAAAGACAACATGAATTCCTGCCTACATTGTGTCTTGGAGGAAGGCAAAGAACTTGTAATTGTCGGATACAACAAAATTTACGTTAGCCACCAACACTGTTTGCTGTCGGTTCCTCTCTCCTCTTGTAAGAGAGAGGAAGGGACTTGATTCTATTAAGGAATTTGCATTGTGTAGGAACAATCAAATATGGCAAAACAGAATGGGAGCTCACTCACCTGTATCTAACCAGTTCCAGCACATGATGGATCAAATCTCTCCACTGCCCGCCGATAGAGAAGAAAAAGAAAGAGAAAGGAAGAAGACCAGTCATCCCATTCACTCTCACTTTCATAACCAACATCTTAGGTATGATACACACTGTCCCACTATGGAACTGGATGAGCTACACAACTTGATGAGCAGCCACCACCGGACCAAAGGAAAAAGTGTCCAGGACCTGTGGGTATGTCCCGCAGATAGAAGGATGTGAAGGTGGTTTAGCAAAGCCATGTACCGGCCTTCAAAATCCTGTGAACTGACAAGTTCTTTTTGAAAGTGATGGAAGGGCCAAAGCCCTTAACATCATGTGCTCTTGCATGCGCTCAATTGGTATCTGAATGTGAAGAAGTACTATATGCTTGTCTAATCACTTCACATAGCCAAAAGGAGATGGTGTTCTTGGACATTTCTTTCTTGTTCTGGCCTGTGCTAACAAAAAAAGCCTTCAACATTCAGGTCTGAGATGTTGAGTCCTTTTAGATAATTATGCAGCAGCCTGACAGGACATGAGAGTAATTCGTCTGGGTCGTCACCAACAAAATCTCCAAGGGAGGGGATCAACGGAGACTCTAATCTGTCATTGTGGACCGAGGGATTTTGAATCTTAGCTACGAATTCTGGGACAAATTCAAACTCCCAACTATTTGTGTGTTTAACATTAAAAGAGAGTTCATGAAGTTTACCAACTCTCTTTAACGAAGCCAAGGCCAGTAAGAAAATCATTTTGAGGGGTTAAATTTCTGTCTGATGAATCCTGTAAAGGTTCATATGGACCACGAATGAGACTGCTAAGCACCAGGGTCAAGTCCCAATTAGGAGGTTTAAGATCTCTTGGAGAACAGGACTGCTCAAAACTTTTAAGAAGTGTAGAGATTTCCCACAAAGAAGAAAGATTTACATCCTTCAAACGCAGAGCCAATCCTATAGCAGCTCTATAGCCCTTGATGGCTGACACAGAAAGAAGTTTCTCCCTACAGCAAAAAATGAGGAAGTCCACTACTTGTTGAATAGTAGTTCCGACTGGAGAGAAACTCCGCTGATGACACCAATCACAGCAGACAGCCCATTTTCCTTGGTACACGGCTGTAGATGATCTTCTGAGATACCCAGACATCTCTGTTGCTGCGCTGCACAGTGGGCCAGAACAGTAATTTTTTGGACAAAATTATTTTTTGTTTTCACATCCAATCATTATTTATCATTTTCGTTTATAAATGTTTAGAGTATTGTATTTACAAGAATAATAAATAATATGAATGATATGTTTACCCAGTTTTTGTGTATTAGGTAAAACATAGTTAGAACTATACAGCATAACCATTATATTTGATACCTTTATTCAACGCAGAAAAGATAGTAAAAATTTAGAAAATAAGATTATTTCTATCAAATGCTACGTCTTTAAAGCTTTTTACAATATAATTAACTTTAATGAATGTAAAGAATAACATTTTGGCTATACTATTCTACTGTAGTAATATGAAAATAGAAATAAAAGCATTTAATTAATTTCAAAAAATCTAAAATAACAAGGAACTTTAACTAGCATTAACACTACATGATACAAATCAAAGAGTATTTTGGACATTTAAATTTTTGCTTTCCTCAGGTAGTTCAGTTTTTGCAGGTCCGTCTACTTTTCTTAGGGAACTTTTCAAGGGATCACATGAACAAAGTAATCTTCTCATTAAATCTTCATTTATCTTTATTTGTGATGTTTTCCTTGTGAAAAATTCCCTAAACTTCTTGAATTCTTCATTCTCTGCTTCTTGTGCCTCCTCAGATAATATGCCAATTGGTAACTGAAGTTGCATATCACTGAAGCACCATGAATTAATAACGATGCAAGCTTTGGAGCGTGTAGTACCGGTTATATTTCTGTACATAAAATTCGGCAGTGCTCAAGCAAAACCTTTCAAATTTATCTGCATCGATATCAAGGCCAGATGACTATGTTGATAAAGTCACATAAATTATATAAACAAAGGACTGATCAAGGCCAGTAATTTTGAATGCAATTTCTGCATTTTTGAAAAACTTGCAAGCAGCATTTTCATCATTAGATGTACCAAAACCGGATGGTTTTGGCATATCAGTTACTAAACCTACTTCCACGAAACCTTTTTTAAAATCAATTTCTTCCTCTTACTCATTGACTCTTTTTCTTCAGAAGTACGTGCATGCCATTTCAGTATATCGATTTTGTAAGATATATGTAGGTAGTATTCCATGCAACTAATCCATGCATGAAGGGTAGACAAACAATGATTTAATGATTCTTGACTTAAAAGATGGGGTTTCACTTCTTCGGTGTTATTTAGGATTTTAGGAGAGGCTCCACATATAGAACAACACTGCATCGAATTTGTAACTGTTGATAGTGCTGTTGCCACTTTTCCATCAATCATGGTTAAACTTACATTGTGGTGAACTGATAAATCATCGGATATTTCAGTAGGTCATAAGTTTGAAATACAATTCTCTATGAACTATTCTTCATCAACTAACACTTGTCTAGTTTCTTTCGAAAACTTGAATCCAATTGGTCGACAGAAGAGTAGTGATGATGGTTTTGTGTTTTTCCAGATGACAACCTTGTTTTCAGGATTCAATAAAGTTACATTTAACTCAGAGGAACCATGCTTGTTATAAAAAGACTATTATCTGCGGCAAGATTTCTTTCAACATTAGCCAGGAGACTTTGCTTGTGAATACTTTGTCCGGATGTTCCATCAAAACTAACTTTACACTCCAGGTATAACTTATCAACTGCTAAGTTTTCAAGCTTTTCAAAACAGGCGATTTTCACAGTTCTTTTAACTGTGCAATCAATCAAAGCCTGGAAATCTATTTCTGCATTTTAATCTGAAATTCTCCCTTCAGAAGCAGGTGTTGGTAAGCACGCTTCTTCTGCTTCCCGGATTAAATTTTAGGTTGGATAAAGTTTGCTATTTCCTTCAGTAGCTCCAGGCCTTACGAATTGGTAACATCTCTTGTTTAGTGAACACTCAACGTGCGCAAATGCTTCTTCGGGAGAGTATTCATTTTTGTTATCAAAAGTTTTTTCAATGATATATTTGAAAGTTGTTCAGCTAAATTTCTGTACCCTACTGTTTTTAAAACCTTAAATGTAGCATAAAACATACTTCCCAGCGAAGTACGAAGAAGCTGTTCTGATTTACGCTTCTTTGTTTTTTCCACTCGAAATCTCGAGGTCTTAGTGCATGAGCACTTTCTTTCCGCTCATATGCGATGTTATTCAACCAATCAACATTTTTTAAGTAAACTTAATCTTGCTCCTTTGTACAGCTACCCATTTAGGTTTAAAGTATTTGAGAAAATTAACAGATATTGACTCTGACATTTCACTGTCATTAAATATTAAAATGTGGTAATTGCAGCAGCAGCAGTAAAGATTTCCTTATGCAATGGCTCCATGTCTTTCCTAATTTACAGGTTCTAGATATTTTCCTGCCCTACCCCAAGCAAACCCTTTGAACAGCTTTAACATCCAAAACTCATAGCAACGCAACCCCCTCCAATTTTTTAGGCTGGGATTTGCACCAAACCCATTGAAAACATCATGTATTAAGATGATGAAGTACTCGTTGGCAACTCTTTCACCTTATGGCGTCCGTTACTCAGAATCGTTGGTTGAATGGCGTCATGATAGGGGAGGTAGCCCTTCGGTTATTATTGCCCACAAAAGCTCAAAGTGCAAATTGGTGCAAAGAAAACAAGTATTTTCACTTTCTACACAAGTTCTAGTATAATAAAATCCATAAGAGATATTAGGCAAATGCAAGCGAAAAAATTGCCGCGTACTTGTTTTTGTTAACTCAAAAATATTGGAAGTACTTTTGTATATATCCGTGTATCATGGATTAATTGCATGTTATACACAATATTTGAAATGTTTAGTCACAGACACAACACGCAGTAAACTTGTTGAAACTCTTTTATAAACTAGTGAAATAATGACATATCACAGATGCTACATGCACACAAATCTGATGTAGACTAATCACTGCATATTGGGAGAGAATGTACTTAGCCGATTGCGTCTCAAAACCATAGCACCAGTCAATCCCATAGTCCCTAAATAATAATATAATATACGGTTCCCTTTCTAAAAATTATTCTAATTTACGTTTTTCATATAATTTTGATAAAACTAAGCAATAATTTTTTTGGTTTTTGTCCACCTCCTGGCCCACTGTGCCCTGTGAGAAAAGCCTTTCACTCACAGGAGATACTGGATAGTCTCCAGCAGTGAAGAGATAGGGTCCCTACCGATCGCGAAACCCCTCAATGTGTGGCTAGCAAAGAAGGTTGTGCCCGGGGGGGAATCTCCCTCGGCGCCTTGGTCAGCAAAGCTATGAGATTGGGGTATCATTCTGCATGTGTGACCACAAGGGAACCACTAGGGTCATCCTGAGGTTCTGAGAAATCATCACTCTGTTGATTACTAGTCGGATTAGGCAAAAGGGAGGAAAGGAGTAAGCATCCAGGTTGTTTCAAGGGTGTTGCAGTGCATCTTCTGCCACAGCCCAGGGATCTGGAATAAACAAACAAAATACCTCTAGTTTTCTGTTGTATCTTGTTGCAAAAAGGTCTACTGTTGGCCTTCCTCACAGTGAAAAAGTCTTTCCGCTACCTCCTGATGTAGTGACCACTCTGTCCCCAGCACTTGACCCCGACAACTTGGCTTGTTTGCCACAACGTTCTTCTTGCCTGGAATGTATCTGGCTGAGAGATCCACTGAGTGAGTGACCGCCTACTGGTGCAACTGTAGTGTCAATTTGTGAAGTTGATAGGACACTAGCTCCCCCGTTTGTTGACATAAGCTACCACTGTAGTGTTGTCGGACATAAGAACCACAGAGTGCCCTGTCATCCTTTCTTGAAATTCCTGAAGTGCTAGGAAGGCTGCTTTCAGATCCACAATGTTGATGTGAAGCCGTTTCTCTCAATGATCCCACACTCCTGAAGTTAGATCTTCCAAGTGTGCTCCCCAGCCCTGGTACGAGGGATCTGAGAACAGGAGGATCTCCGGAGGGGGAGAGTGAAGGGGCACTCCTATGGTCAGGTTCCTGCTGTCCAGCTACCATGCTAAATCTTGTCTCACTTCCATTGAAAGAGGAACTCGAAACAAGGGAGAATCCCTTGAAGGGGACCAAAACTCTTTTAGTCTCCATTGAAGAGACTGAAGGTGGAGATGTCCGTGAGAATCAAGCTTCTCTAGGGATGACAGGTAACCAAGAATGACCTGCCACTGACATGCTGGTTGCTTCTGTCTATGTAGGAAGGACTGGATAATGCTCCCGAACTTGTTGATACATTGGTCTGATAGGAATATCCTCGCCACTGTGAGCATGCCCAGGTAAAGAATTCTTTGGCTGGGCATGAGATTCTTCTCCAAATTTATCACAATGCCTAAGCTGTGACAAAATTGGAGTAGACGGTCCCTGCTTTGGATTAGTTTTACCCAAGAACTTTCCAGGACTAGCCAGTGGTCAAGGTATCTCAGGATGCGTATCCCATGAAAATGAGCCCAGGTTGAGATCAGGGTGAACACTCTTGTGAACACGTGTGGGGCAGTTGAAAGGCCGAAGAGAAGTACCTTGAATTGGTAAACTATCTCTCTCAGACTGAAACGAAGAAACTTCTGGGATGATTGGTGGACTGGAATCTAGAAATATGCATCCTTCAGGTCAATCGTGAGCATGCAGTCGTTCTTCCTGATGGCTGCTAGAACTGCGCAAGGTGTTCCCATCTTGAATTGAGTCTTTCTGATGAAAAGTTTGAGAGTAGACAGGTCTGTGACCGGTCTCCAATCACCCGATGCTTTGGGAACCAGAAAGACATGGCTAAGATGGAAAGGGCACCATCCTTCTTTTCAGCAACCAGTTGGGCCACATGTTAGCTGTTAAGTGAGCCAAGTATGATATAGTCTTTCCACCAAACTGCAACAACCTAATGAAGGTGGCACTCTCTTCAGTGCCACCCACAGAAGTGGAAGAGATATGGGCCACTGCTGTTGACCATAAGTCAAGCCATGAAATGGCCTAGAATGCTGACGAAGCAGATATCTCCATAGTGGCTGCCTCCTGATGGGTGAAAGATGGACCCTCCGCCTTAATTTGGTCTAAAGATAGGCCTGGGCCTGGACAAACCAGGTCTGGAGCTACTTGTCTTGGCTGCATCGCAACCCTGGGGGTTGCATAAAAACATCTTTGCCGAGGAAGTGGTGGAGGGAGCAACTTGAAAGACCTACTAGAACGAAGTGAACTGCCCCGTCTGGAGACAAGAGAATTCACTTGATTGAGAATGAAGTCAGCAAGATTAGAGCATAGCAACCCCAAAGATGTCTTCGCTTCTTTCTTAGGCCCAAGCATGGCTTCAGTACCTGAAGAGAAATCTGAAGTGGTTGCCACAGTCTCCTCAGCTAGGTTGTTATACCCACAAATGAGTTCAACGACCTCAGCATAGGTTGTCATAAACTCTTGATTGTCTGCATCTTCTACCTCCTGCCCACAGGGATCACGATCTGGCCTGTCAACCAAGTCAGAGGAAGTCAAAATGCCTTTATTCACCACCAGGTGAGTGTAGGTTCACCAAGAGTCTAGGACTTCCTTGGGGGCCTGAAGATCTGTGGAACGAGGAATCTTGTCTTGACCCTGATCCTGTCCATGAGAACGGGTGCAAGAACTAAGATGAGAAGATGACTGCTATGATTGGTTACGCGATCATGCAGGGCTCCCGTTATGTGAAGAACGGTCATGGCTGTATGATCGAGAGTGTGGACCACGGTCCCGTCTGGGAGAACGTGATCAAGAATAGCAACGAGGAGAAGAAAGCTGTTGGTGGTTACGAGACCACGTAGGGCTCTCAACACGCGTAATTGAGGGCAAGGACTATGAGATCTACAAGGAGAACGGTCCTGATCCCGAGAGCATTCCTTCACAATTGACTTCTTGAACAGGACGAGCAGATGAAGACGAGATCTCTGAAACCTCCTGTGGAGAAGTCCAACCAGTAGATTTGGGGTTATTAGAGGATGCTTCTCTGGACGTGTGTATGTACTGCAGCACAGGAGTCAGGAACTGAGTGAGGCTTGTTAGCTAAGGCAGAAGAAACACGGCCGTGTGCCTTGAAGGGACAATATCACACAGAAAAACACACAAACATAAAAAGAATGAAAAACCAGAATGCTAAGGTGTAATATGGGCAGGAAGTGCTAAAACAACTGGCTTCTTGGCTAGAAAGACAGTAGCACCATCTTGCTATGAAGGAAGTTAAAGAGAAACTGGTACGTCACAGCGTTGTTGGGGTAAGCCAGGTCAGGCTGCGCCCGCATCCTTCACCCTCATTAACCGTCTCCTGTTGACATCAAAATCCTTGTGCTGTTTTTAATCGGACTCCAGCTTGCGCTAGAAAAATTCCCCTTACGTTAAGACCAAAGGTTTGCTCTGTGTAACACACATTTCTGTCAAACTATGTCTGTTATCTTTTTAGAAAAATTTCCTAGCAGGAAATCAACTGTCCTTATTATTGCCTTGTTTGGTTTGACCTGCATGTACCAATTTCTTGCATTTTTTGTTCTTTTGTGATTATTCCTGGTCTAGTTAAGGATATTTCACAGATTATTCAGCACAGGAAGAGACAGGACGAATGCAATGATTTTGGTTATTTTTAGTTTTCAATCCAGGAAATGACATAACTATGGCAACCTAACAAAAATCACAATTTTTGAAAGTAAATTGTATTTTTCCTAACTATACAAACCTGAGGTCCTTTACATTAGCAATTACTTTCAGCGTAGGCTGGAAACAGCCTTTAAACTCTTGAGCAAGGTGGTTAGGCAGTAACTACCGCCAGGTAGGTGGGAATACCCGCCTGCCCAGATGTAAACATTCCAGTTTGCCTTTTGGTCCAGGTTCAGATTGAGGGGTGGCATGAGGTGGGCATAATATGTAATGTAAAGGACCTCAGGTTTGTATAGTTAGGAAATATACAATTTACTTTCAAAAATTGTGATTGTGCCGACACAATATACAAACCCTAGGTCCTTTACATTAGAAAGACTCACTGGTTGGAGGGAGGAATCTGAGTGAGTCTCCTGAACTGACTGGAGTTCTGCACACCTGGGCTACTCCATCAGGTCGAAAGGGCGAGGAGGAGTACCCAAGCCTCTGGCATATTGATCGGAATGTAAGAACTGCAAGATCAAATATCAGATACTCGACCTTTTCGCATAAGTGAAGATACGTGACTCATACGAAATAGGCTGGAAGAATCTTAGAGTCGGAGGCAGTAGGGGAAAGCTGAGATAGGGTTTCCCTTACTGCCAGGCTCTCCTTCCTCCCCTTCCTAGAGGAAGGAGCGGAATTGCTTCTAAGATTCTTGGAGAAAAATAGAACGGGTGCTCGATGTGTAGTCTTACTGCACCAGCGCCAGGTCCAGCACGTGTTGGTATGAGTCGTATTCTCATCCCGAAGGAGGAGAAGCAGAAGGACAGGGAAGGAGGAGGAAGAGAGGCCAGTCACTCTCGGTATCCTTCTCACTTCCGGAACCAACACCTTAGGCAAGATGCAACTCGTCCTCTTGAAGGAGCCAGGTAAGAAAACACAACTTGTTGAGCAGCCACCACAGGGCCAAGGAAAAAGGGTTCCAAGGGCCTGTGGGCAAGACCATAGGAAGAATGCGAGGGATGGACCAAGCCATCGGCTTCGTGAGCTCTCGGGTGGAATGTATCGGTATTGTCGTCATCAGCTGCAGAATACCTCCTTCGATCGCTTTACGAAGTCAGGAGGAAGATGTGTCCTTAGGCACTTCTTCTTTGGGAGAGAGAGAGTGCTAGCGAAAATGTTGACAACATCCAGGTTAGGAGTGTCAAGCTTTTTCGGAAAGTTCCACAGCTGCCAAAAGGACAAAGTAATGAACGATGTGGATCATCAATACAAAGTCCAAGGAGGAGGGGAACAAGGACAACTCGAACTCGACAACAGATGCCGAAGGATTTGGAGTCCAACTACGACATCCGAGGAGTCGAGGTATTGATCCCCTTCACTTATTCTTCCATCTTCTACACCAAGGCCGAAGTAAGATGAGAGATGATCCTACAAGAGCACATCTCTATCTGACGACTCTCATAAGGGCGCATGCAGCATGGAACAGGAACCATAAATGAGAGTCACATGCCACCCAGGGAACAGTTCCCTGGCACAGCAAGACCGAAGAAGCTTCTCATCTGTTGACTGAGGAGAGGGCTACTTCAGATAGAAGACTAGGTCGCTAGGGCCTACATTCTTCACAAATGAAAGAGAAAGAAGCAACCCTCGGCAGAGAAGACGAGGAAGTCCAGATTTGAAGAGTGACTCTGACCCGAGAAGGAGTTCCGCAACGACACCTACCAGCGAAGCCAGCTCCAGTCCCTGGGAGTGTTGCAGAGGACTTCAAGAGATATCCAGCTATAGTCGCTGCTGCTTGGCGAGAATGCCTATGCTTGCAAGGGAAGCTGGAAGGTCTCCCAGTCCCAACCATACAGGGATGTACTGCCCAAAGAACTGCTTCTTGTGTAGCTGCTAAAGGAGGTTGGGTCAAGCAGAACTCTTCTCGATGCCTCGGCTATCAGGTTGGGTGAGAGGTGAAGTCTTTCAGCATTTGTCTGTAACTCGGGGTGAGCAATGATTGAGAACCCCTAGTGAAACAGACAAATACAGAGGGAAAAAAGTAAATATCAAGTTTTCAAGAAAGACAGCATGCCTTGCCGTAGCAGCCCCTGGGTCTGGTATGAAGGAGCGAGAAAAAACTACCAACTTGTGTAGGGAGGCAACAGACAGACGGTAGGGATTTCTCAGTCGAGCTATCTCTTTGTGAATCTTTGAGTGAGCAGCACGTTCCGTCCTGATCACTCAAACCCAAGGCCAAGCTCGCCTGCCAATACATCCCCACCAGAGATGCATCTGGCTTACAGAGATGTCAAGTGTGCTATGTTGACACATGGAACAGGAGGAAAAAACGATTCCCTCGTTTGTTGACAAATGCCATCACTGTGGTTTGTTGTTCAATGAACCACTGAGTGTTGCAAAACTCATCCTGAAATCTCGGAAGGCCAGAAGGCTACCTGGGGCCCAGGATGGTGATGAGAAGGTACTAATCGTCTCAGTCCCACACCTTCAAGACAGTCTTACAGGTGTGTGCCTAATCCTCGATCAGTGAATCTGTAAGTAGACACACAACATGAGGGGAATATGCAAGCATATTCAAAGGTTCCTTCAATCAAGCATTAGCCTAACTTGTTCCTCATACTTCGAAGAGGAAAGAAGGATGGAGGAATGGAAGCAGACTTCCATTCTCCGCCATGGGAAAGCTTCGGCAAGATGACAGGATACCGAGACAATTAGCTCTAGCCAGGCTGGTATTTCCTGAATCAGGAGCACGGGAGAGGAAGCGGGATGAAAAGAATTGCTGTGACCTAAGGGAAATAGATACTTCTCCTGAAGGAATCCATTCCCAGGTCTTGGCAATGTCGCTGCCAGCTCCAGAGACTTGATAAGCATCATTTCATCCAAGAATCTGCAATAGGAGAACTTCTTCCTGGCCGATACTTCTTTCTCTCTTCCCTTCTTCCCTCCTCCCTTATGGGAAAGAGGGTGGAAAGAGACATAGTTATGCACACTTTCCTAAAAGGGTAGTAGAGGCTATGTTCCGCAATCTTCTATCGAAGCCTGGGACTTCTTAGGGGTTGAGGGGGGGGCTGGCTTGAACTTGCGGTCGAGTTGAGATGACTATGACCCACTGTCCAAAGGGCAAGGCAGTGCCCTGGTAAGAACCTTGATTACCGAGGTATCTGGCAAATCTCTGTAAGAGAAAGGCAGAACCAATTAAGGTTCGTTCCTAAGGGTCGAGCAAACTCGGGACTATTGAAACCGGAGATCTGAATTGGAACAAAGTCCTTCTTCTTAGCAACAGAATTATCCACAGAACTGCAGTCGGCCAGACCCTTCGAGGCAAGAAGAACTCGTATTATGTCAAGGAAGGGGAGAAGCTTGGTGTCTCGACCTGAATGAACTCCTTCTCCAAAGAAAAGAGTTCATCTGGTCGAGAATGCTCTCAGAAGCAAGGATCGTGGCGGCCCCCAACACCCTTGGCCCCTCTGGAACTGCAGGGGTTGTGAGTGATGAAGATTATTCATTGGGGGAGTCACTGTCCTGTCCTGGGGATCCTCGTGCTGATGAATGAGCATGAAGTTCTCCGAAAAACAAGGGTGATCGCAACTTGAAAGACCCTCGCTGGTTCTGAAGCCTGAAACTCCTGTGCCTCTGCCCTTGGAGGGAGTCTTGACAGATCCCATGAAACCCTCCTCAGCTACCTGGTTGTACTACGAGACAATCGGGGGGGACCGACACCCAAAGCACACCAGGAAGCCGAACTCTGAAGAGCTCTCTGTCCGTCTCGCGCCTGTCAGAACAACTGAGAGGAAAAGAGAACAGGTGAGGAGAAAGAGTACCCCTACCTGTCCTGTCCTGCCAGTAAAACCAGCAGGAGAGGCGGACCGTGAGCGATAATCAACTGAAGGAGATTACTGCTACACGAGGGAAGAAGAGCGCTTGTGCTGTGGCAAAGCGCTTTCCTGGGAAGAGGAAAAAGTTCACTCAAACAGAGCCGAGAACCCGATTTGGAAAAAACCGAGTGGGGCCGAAGTGAGCTGAGCTGATCGTGTGAATGCTATCCAGACTGGGAAGTATGCGGTGGACGGGAGGCAGGCTGGGCGAGCCAAGCTGAGCCAGTCTTGCAAGCGCGACCAAGGGCTGGGCAGGGCGAGCAAGCCGAGCGAGCCGAGCCGAGCCAGTCTCGTAAGTGCAACCAGGGGCTGAGCTGAGCCGAGCCGATCGCATGAACACAGTCGGAACTGGACAGGGCGGAACTCGGTTGCCGTGGACTATTGCTAGTTTCCCGAACTCTAACTCTGAGGCCGAGGCCCCTCGAGAAGGTTCAAAGGGGAATTCTGTGTCTCCTATCCAGCATGCTCGAACCCTAAGGTTCAAGACACAAGAATGAAACCTGGCCAAGCAACTGAAGCAGCTGGCAGGCACTATCAAGACACCTGGCGTCTCGGTATCCAGAAACCTGGGTGTCTCGGCACTTTCTCTCTTCCTGTGCCTCTCGTCAGAGAGAGCTTGTGATTCATAAAATTCGAGCTACACACGAGACTCCCAAAAATCGGGAGCGGCTGCTTTCAGTTTCCTAAGGGATCAAAAGAGCCAGGCACAGAACCAGTCTTAGATGCGGACTTCCAAGACTGGCAACAAGGGCACGGCCTCTTGAGGCCACGCTCTTGCGGCCCCCGAAACAACAGACCCCACGGGAGACTGCGAATCAGTTCCCGCCTGAGGGCGGGAAGAGCCAACGAGAGAAACTTGTCTCCTGGAAGAGAGTCAGTCCCTTAGAAGTCCCGCAGGACTCCCCAAGGGGAATCTCTTCCATGCTTCTTCTGGTGTTCGAACCGACAGGATCGAGACACTGGGCTGGGAACCCAACCGAGCACTGGCAAGCACTCAGAGTGCTTGTGGTGCTGGCGGGAAGGGCTGAGACACCTGGGTGCCTTGGCCCTTTATCTTGCACTGGTCTGGAGGATATTTCCTCGGCCCAGTTCGGGATACTCGATATTCCATAGAATCTCGAGCACTCGGAGCAGCTCGTGAACAAGCAGCTGAAGCAGCTGCCACCTTAAGAAGCAGAATCTCTAGGACTGGGAACGGGAGCGCAGACCGAGGTCTGCACGCCCGCGGCTCCCGAAACACAAAACCCAGGGCTATGCGAATCAGTTTCCTAACCCAAAGGTCAGGAAGAACCAACGAGAAACCCACTGCCTTCTTGGAAGGAGGCAGTTCCTAGATGTCCAAGGGCATCAAGGGGAAGAAGCAGCCTTCCTCTCCTTCGGCCGACGGAGGTCTGTCCGATTCCTGGGACCTCCTTAGACCTCAGGAGAGGAAGGGAAGATGCAGCAGAAGACGAAATTGAAGATAAGATGAAGATGACGGAGGCTACTACCACAAGGCGACTTCCTTCACCTCCACTCCGACATCTTCTAGAGGATGGTGGACATGAAACATGGTAACCTCCAGGGTAGTCAGGCAGGAACACAACGGAAGCGGCCCAGGACACCACCACCAGGAGAAGCAGCAGGCATGATCAAGACAGCTGATGCAGGAGCTACTGCAGCGGTCTGGAAGGCAGGAGCTACTGCAAGGGCCAGGAATGTCACTTTCCACAGGGTGACTTTGTTCACCTTCATGTCGACATCTTCTACACTCTACAGGATCGTGGACATCATAACCTCCATGGCAGCTGGCAGGAACACAACGGAAACGGCCCCGGGCATGACTGCCAGGAGATGTGGCAGGCATGATCAGGACAGCCGATAAAGGAGCTAAAGCAGTAGTTCGGAAGGCAGGAGCTACTGCAACGGCCAGGAATGTCACTTCCACAAGGGAACTTCCTTTACCTTTACGCCAACATCTTCTACAGGATGGTGGACATCATAACCTCCAGGGCAGCTGGCAGGAACACAACGGAAGCGGCCCCGGGCATGGCCAACAGGAGAAGCAGCAGGCATGATCAGGACAGCCAATGCAGGAGCTATGGAAGCTGTTCGGAAGGCAGGAGCTACTGCAACGGCCAGAAACGTCACATGAAAGTCACCAGCAGCGACGGGAACGATCAGGACGGCTGCGGCAGGAGACCAGGAAGAGCCGCCCATAGACTGTCGTTAACAGGAGTGTAACACAGGGAACAGCAGAAGATGGACCACAGATATGTCAGAGGCATTGCCACAGCATACATGAAGGCCAGCAATGACAGCAATCAATCCACATTGGCAGAAACAGGGTCGGAACTATCCCGACATGGAATTATGTCATCCAGCCAGGTATTGTGGTCGATCCCAAGCAAAACTAATGAACGTCGGGACTCCTTCATGCGAGATATCCCCTGAGATATCCAGCCAACTACTGCTGTGTCTGTGATGCTCACTGTCAACCTGAAAGAAAAAGCAAAGATGATTAGAGAGGGAAACTCCTCTGGCTGCGAAGAGAATTGCCCTGCACAGCGAGAGGAGGTACCCAAGAAGAGGTTGCCCGACGCCCCACCCCTCGCGGTCTTTGCCCAACGAGCGAGCGAAGAGGGGGAAGGAGAGAGATCTCTACTGAAGGAAAGAAAGGAAGAACCTACGGGGAGAGAGAAGGACGGAGGGGAGTCCACCAAGGGCGCCGTGGAAGCGTAACTTAGAGACGACACCCGCAACCTCCCACCCGCCCCGCAACTCTCTGAGCACAGGGGGCGAAAACAACACTCAGTACAAGTAGGAAGGAAATAATCATGCCCTTGTACGCAGAGGGCGGAAGCCCAAGAAGGGAAGCAAACTCTTACGTCCCGATCAATGTAGGGGAGCGAAGATATTATGTCCCAGTCTAATATTTCTGATTGCCTTCAGTATCTAAATAAAGGGCTACTGGAGAGAAGCATTACCACTCAGTTACGCTCCTTTAAATATGCCCTTGGCCGTCAACCCAAGACACAGCTCAGGGGAACGACGGCTATGCAAGGTTATCACAAATCATGGGTTTTTAATAATAAATATCAAACACACGTAATATAAACACAAAATACATTAAGATCCCACCGGGGTAATAAGAGCTTAACGACAGTCGGGCAAAGAGATCCGAAACCACGTCTGCATTGCATGACGGCCGAAAGCAAACTGGAATGTTTGCATCCAGGCAGGCGGATATTCCCGCCTACCTGGTGGTAGTTACTGCCTAACCACCTTGCTCAAGAGTTTAACGGCTGTTTCCAGCCTACGCTGAAAGTAATTCCTAATGTAAAGGACTGAGGGTTTGTATATTGTGTCGGAACAACTTTTCATTATATTCACTGTTCATTAGTTAATTACATGCTAGTAACAATTGTAGACTAGGAGACTGTTGCTGGTCTTAGTTCTTATCTTTTACAATAGTTTGTGAGCTGTACAGCAATTGTAATTTTTCAAAATAAAATAAAAAAACAAATTTAGAAAGAACATGTATAAATAGCCATAAGGTACTACATCTCCCCATCCTAGCATATCTCACATATATTGGTCCATAAATATACTAAGGGTTGTTGCTGGTTGTAGTTCCTATCTTTTATATTATGTGACCTGTAATTGTAATTTTTCAAAATAAAGTACAAAAAGACATTAGAAAGAACATGTATAACTTGCTAAAACTAATGTATCTTGATGAAAGTCTCAAAAAAGCCCCACACAGGGTTGGAAAAGTTAACTTTCAACTTCCTGTGGCAGATACAGAGAACTTTTGAGAATTTTTTTGTTTATACCATGAACACTTGCATATCTTCCTCTTTCCACTGATGTCTTTTTTTAAAAAACTGGCAGCCCTCAAAGTTTGCCCAGTCATGGGGTTTTGCTAATTTATACTGTAATTTATACAGTATATAAACTGGCCTGTAAGGGTTAAAGGACACATTAACTGATACTCAGTGACATGTCTAATCCCTGTTTCAAGCAAGTCAGTAACCTGTATAACCTATGAGATTGGTTGGTGCAATCACAAGAAAATCTATTATTATTAGCCTTAGTCAGGAAAATCTGTTAAGTAAGTGCTTTTTCAAATGTTACCGAACACTACAGTAATGGAAGGGAATGAGCTGAATTATTTAGTTAACTCATATATTTAGGGTATAAAATCTCAAAGCATATTTAACCTATTCATTCATTTTTTCAACTGCCTTAAATTATATCTAACCAATAGAATTATTTATTGACTACATCACAACATCAAATTTCATCAATGCCCATCCTAACTTTATATCCTAAAGTCATCATCACCATAAACATTTTTACATCAATTTTCTCTTAATGGGGTTAGACAAATTGAATTCTCTCCACTCTCTTCTATCTTGTGCTCATTTTGCCTCATCTTCCATCAACTCTAAGTCTTCGTTTATCCAATTCTTCCCAATTTCCTGGACATTCCTAAACATCTTTTCTCCTGGTATTTCTATATTTATTGGTACTCAACCCTTCTCATCTAAAGTCCAAACCATCATAACCTCGTAAGCTAGAATATACAACTACAGTACAGTGTGCTGAAAGAGAGGTGGTCAAATATCACAAAAAAATGGATATTTGGCACTTTATAATTTTGGTATTACCACACCTTATCCTATCTATGAATATGCTCAATCTGAAATTGGAATGATAACACAGGAAATGATGAAATGACTGTCTAAAGGTTTCTGATTCATATTTTTCCATTTCCTTATCTCTCATTCCTTTCTTCACTCTTTGTTATAAGAACAAACTATCTCACTCCTTTTCACTCATAATTCCCTGCATTTACCTTTACTTATCTTATCACAAAACAAGCACATTTTGCATCAGCAACAAATTATGTACACATTTGAGAATACCCTTCCTATGGGTGGGGCAAATTCAAAGCATTTGCAAAAGAGTTAATGGAATGATAAAAACCTAAAAGCATAATTTTGTCCTCTCCTGAATGACAGCAACCGACAAATCTTTGACAAAAAGTATTATTTCATGGTGTTTTAATTTAACCCTTAAACGCCGACTGGACATATCGTAAGTCGACTAAAATTGTCTGTCGGGTGATGAGTGGATGTACGTCAACTACAAAAAATTTCAACTTTCGGTCAACTTTGACTTGACCGAAATGGTCGAAAAACGCAATTGTAATATTCAATCATTTACCTTCATTTTGCAACAAATTGGAAGTCTCTAGCACAATATTTCGATTTATGGTGAATTTTTGAAAAAAACTTTTTCCTTATGTCCGCACGGTAACTCGGCCGAAAATTTCAGAAATTCTTTCGTCATTTTGTCTTAATTTTTGCACTGTTTTATATTAGCCGTTACATAAAGTTTTATACATCAAAATGTGCGCAATTTCATGTAAAATACAACAAAAAATTACCCATATAAATCACAATAAATAGAAAAAATTCTACCTTCAGTCTAACTCGACCGAAATGGTCGAAAACTGCAATTGTAAGCTAAAACACTTACAGTCTAGTATTATTCAATCAATTACCTTCATTTTGCAACATACGGGAAGTCTAGCACAATATTTCGATTTATGGTGAATTTTTGAAAAAAACTTTTTTTTACATCCTTGTGTTACGAATTCATGCATCATTTTGTGATAATATTTTCTCTGTGTTGCTTTGATCGTTTTACAATTTGTTATATACCAAATTCATCGGAATTTAGTGTACAATACAAAGAAAAAAAATAACTTGTTAGCTTTAACCGTTTTGCTCACAGCGCGATTTATATAAAATTATATATGAAATATTCTTTTTGCGCTATCATATATTTCAATATTTATATATGATAATGATATTTTTTTTAATTTCTGATGGTTGCATACTAAACTTCAGGCAATGACAAAAAAAAGGAGCAAAAAATGAACTCTTAATCTTAAAAACTAAGCGTGCTGTGATTTTTTGAAAAAAACTTTTTTTTCCACTTCGGCGCCAACTCCCGAATGCCACCGGCATACGACAGACACTTTTGTAAATAGAGGCTCAGCGTTTAAGGGTTAACTGATTTACCCATCTAGATGAATACTTCACAGGAGCACATGGTCACAATTACCTTTTGCCTCTTAGAGATGCATGGTCGTCACTGATATGCCCACACAACTTTTATGCAAGTTGTGAGTCCTCAGGGTTTAAACACATGCAATATTACATGTGATGTGGACATTAACCTTCAAAGACACTCTTAAATGTACTTAAAAGCAACTTCAATGATGAATATATCTTTCTGTGACTAAAGTACTGTACCTCATTAGATCCCAAATTCTCAAGCTGAAAAGCAAGACCAATTTACAGAATAGCTAAAGTCACTGAAGATGCTGAGAAACATTAAAAAATCTACTTGAAATTTTCTGGCAAGCCTACACATGAAACCAGACACTTTTAAGGAGCAGTTTTATTATTTCTTTTGATATCAGACTCATCTTTTCCTCCTTTGCTGTCTGGAATTTGGTTTTCTTCCAATATACTATGAGCTTCTATTTAAAAAGGTCATGTGGTTGCAATTTCTCTTAGCCTTTACATAAGAGGGAGTACAAGAAAACTTCCAAACACATATGTACCTTACCCTAATGTGCATAAGAACAAATTTTCTTATAATCAAATACCTGTATGTATCTGATACTTACCTAAGACAAAGGAAAATCTCAGTAAGACTTCATTCACACTGACTTGTATTTTCTAATATATAAAGTAAAAAAACATAAAAAGTAATTAAAGGACAACTTGCGTGTATGTTTCATATACACGCAAGTAACAATCTTGAATGAAATCTACAGCACAAGCACTACACAAGACTTAAAATCTAGAATTAAAACTTATCCTGCCTACTGAAAGTTAAACTAAAATTCCTTTTACAATAAAACTGTTACTCTGCAATGGTTCTTTGATATTGCCTGCTATGACCTAGTCCTTTCTTAAAACTTGTTTTCCTCCCTAGTACAATACAAGCATTCTGGACAGCTATAATGCAATGGCTGAGGTTATCTTGCCAAAAGTAGATATGATACATCAGTTATCAGTTGCCTAGTATCTCCTTTAATTTTTTGTCAGTCATATCTGCTGAGCTCTGCACAACTGGAGGTGGAGATGTAGCATCTGCCTGGTTGAGAATGTGACGCAACTGTAGTTCTAAATCTGAATTCCCACTTTTTGTACTGCCTTGTGTGCTGCTTGTGCTGGATGGAGGAGGAGTTGCCTCTTCTTGAGATGATGTACCTTCAATGTCAACCTGGAATACAAGAACATTTTTTATGTATGCCATCCCCCTAATCCTACATCTGATGTCCGTGACACCTTCTCTGTTACAGTCAAATTCATTCTGAATATACCGAGTCTTTTAAATGAAAGAAGATTAAATGCATACATATTCAAGATTCTGACCACAGATAATCATGCAACTGAAGTTCACAAACATTCTGTAAGATATTTGCTTTCATTTTTTCTCTTTTACGTGCAGACGATATTTCAATATGCATGAAATTAACACTAAGCTAACACTAAAATGTTTTCATGACTATCTGCTCCAAAAATACGAAGCTTCCCAGAAATAAAAGTTTAAAGACCTACAATTTACAACATTAAACAAAGGCAACAGAGAGCTCATTTAGCAGTTTATCAGTTAACAATATGCAAGTATTTATTCTGCACTGAAAATTCTTAAACAAAAAAGAAAAACAGTCCTAATGTTCTGCTACACCTTGAAAAAGTACAAATTCTTAAATTCATTTGTATTTCTCATGACTAACAAACCTGCAGTCTTAACATTAGGATAAGTCTTGGAAACCGGTTAAAAATAGGAATTGTTTATGCAAGGAATTCGTGGCATCTACCATCAGTCACAGGGATGAGGGAGGAAGCAGACAGCGACCTAATCTCCAACCCTGTAATGTATTTAGTTTTTCTTCTTACCGCCTTCAGAGGAAGACATACTTTTCGCTCTCCTCCCTAAAACCAGGTTTTCCTTCCTTGACCGTGTTTCCTTGGTTTGAGACTTTTGTGTCATAGTGATATATTGTGTGTTTTGTGTGTGTGTGTGTGTGTTTTGGGTTTTGATAATGCAATCCCAAACTCATCTAAGCATTCCCTTAAACCTCAGAGGAAATGTCCTGGTGTAGCAAACTACCTTGTATGCGTTTTCTTGCTTCCTTTGAGACCGATCCCCACTCTATTTGTAGTAGATGTAGATCTAATTCTTGCCATGTAACTAACCCTTGCACTGAGTGTTGTTCTTGGTCTCTGAGCAATGGAAAAAGTTAAGTATACCTTAGTTTTACCAGACCACTGAACTGATTAACAGCTCTCCTAGGGATGGCCCGAAGGATTAGACTTATTTTACGTGGCTAAGAACCAACTGGTTACTTAGCAACGGGACCTACAGCTTATTGTGGAATCCGAACCACATTATAGCGAGAAATGAATTTCTATCACCAGAAATAAATTTCTCTAACTCTTCATCAGCCGGCCGTGGAACTGAACTCCGGCCCATCAAGTGACAGTCTGAAGCTCAACCGACTCAGCCAACGAAGGGCTAGGATCTTTGCCAAGAAGAAGCAGCATAAGAGAAAGTTGGAGACGCCATCTTGGGAAGTGTTCTCTCCTTCGATGGATATTTCTCAAGCTCTTCAGTTCTGCTTCTCCCTTGTCCAGACCTCCTCCAGTTGCTTCTTCTTCCTTGGAAGATTTCACCCCTTCCCATTCTTCCATTGCCTCGCTCTTGGAAGTTTTGGGAGAAAGGTCAGGAAATTTAATTCCTCATGCTGCCCTCTTTTTCTCGGGTGGGAAGGTTCCCTTCCCCCCCCCCACATGGTAGGTGGAGGCAGCACCATCTTGTTTGTCTGTTTCAGGTTTGGATGTGCAGAAGATTTCTAACATTTGGGCCTCGTTAGGCCTTTCACGGGTACCAACCTTAGATGACTATTATCCCACTTCACATCTTCTCGCTTTCCAGTGTTGGCCACCATGACAGTTCCCAGCCCTCCAAGCCTTCACTCTGCTGGGTCTCGCACTGTTCCCCCTGGTATGATGCCATTAGACCTCCCAGCGCATCATCTTGGGTCACCTGCCGTTAAGGCTACAGTTCTTGGGTTTCCTGCTCAGCGGCCATGACAGTTCCCGTACCAATGGCTATCCCAGCTCCTGTACACAGTTTGTCTGCTCTGTGATGTCACAGCTGTCATCAGTTTCTGAAATGACGTCATCTACTGCTATCCGATCTGCGGACTCTCTCGTTCAGGCTGTGTTTGACAGAGTCGACTTGGTCTTTCAAGAGAAGTACGGACATGTTCTGAAGAAAAAGCGATGTAGATCTCCCTCTTCTTCTTCTTTATCCTCTTCATCTTATCCTCCTGTTCGTTCTTCCCCTGTCAGACGTTGGAGGATTAAAGACTTCGTCGCTGATCCTCGCCCCAAGAAGCGAAGGACTATCTACACTTCTCCATCGTCTTCAGACCACGTCCGTGACTCTCCCATACGTGTACTTGTCCCCGTTGGTGATGTGCCTAGTCCATCCGCCTCTCAACTTCAAGAATCTCATTCTTGGAGAAAAGCTACTAAGATTCCGTCTTCCCCTGTTCATCCTGTGCAAGTTCAGAGAAAAGACAACAAAGCTCCAATAAAAAAATCCCGAGTGGTGGATTCTTATACAGTTCTACCCCAAACATAAGGAATTTGTCATGTCTGCATCTGTGCTCTTGTCTACGGACTTTGTTCCCTCATCATTATCCTTCACGTCCCGCTGCTAGGGACGTTCTTTTATGTTTGCATTCCCACCTGGCGCCAGAAGATTTATCCTAATGTTAAGACCCAGGTTTGTTCTGCACATGAACAATATCTCTTTGAAAACCATCCTTTAGCACAATGGAAATTCATCAACATAATTCTTATTTCTCATAGAAATCAATAAGCAAATCATTCCGTATAAAAAATGTCTCCTGAAAGGGAATGAAAAATGACTTTAAATTATCTAGTACCATCACCATAACATCAAAGATCATCAATGTCAATAATACTGATAACAAAATTAAAATTTACACAAACCTTTTAGTAATTAGATATTAAGATTAAAATTTTTAATTAAAAACAATTTAGAAGACCAGCTGCTGATATAAACTGAAAAATTCCAGTGGCACCACATATAATCTTTCAAAGAATCTTGGTAAGGATGTGTCTACCACCCATATCACAAGGCTCTGAAGGGAAACTGATTTAAAGTTCCCCAAGACTAGGGGCATTCAATTAACAAGTTGTTAAAGTATGGCTGGTTTCTGCCAAGCATTAAACATTCATGTGTTTTCTGAATTTGGGGCATATTGTTATACTTGCAAAGAGAGAGAGCACTCATTATCTCTCTCACCTTATCTTGATCTACAGAGTTTCATTGCTACAGCAAGAGATCACAAAGAGACCTTTTGATATCTGGCATGAAGTCACTACATAAAAGCAGTTATTTCTTTGGAAGTACTGTAATTTGTCAGCAGCTTCTTTTGCTAATCTACCCACTTCTTCATTTCCAGCAAAACAATACTTTCGAAATCTGCATTTGAAAAGATAAAGCCACTCTACAATTTTTTAGACTACTGGACTAGTTGAACTAAGAGCATTTGGTAATCTACCTCCCTCCTCATTTCCAGAACACCTTCATGTGTTGGAACCCTGCAAAACTGTGCTTCTATATTTCTGCATTTGTTACAATAAAGCTGCTCAACAGTTTTTAAAACAAATGAACTCGTTGAATGAAAAGCTTTCAAAACACTTTGCCACACTAAAAACGGTAAAATTACCCTCCTCCATTTGTGGAATTTTTTTCACAGCAGCCAGAATGCCCTGCATCTCTGAAGTAAACACAGAAGATACAGGAGGCAGCGCACCCCTACAGTTAAGTGTTACCATGCACTCCAGATCCATGGCCAGCACTGGATTTGGAACCACTGACAAATTTAAAAACAGCAACCAATGCTGCTAGGCATGTTTCATAAAATTAAAGCATACTACCTCCATGGTACTCTTTATAGTAACAAAGTACTGGCAAATGTGACATCTAAAATGCTCAACATCAGTCTATAGAGATTAAAACTATTTAACAACTGCTTCAATCTTATATTCTTATGCTTGTTGGGAATTAGAGTAACCTTCATATTATCTGAAGAAGTTCTCTCTCTATTTGCAGTTTCAAAAGCAAGGGAACTTGGAAACTCTCTAACCTACAGTAATTAACTGGAAATTGACAACTAAGCATAAACTAAAGGACTAGGAACAGGAGAGGACTTGAAAGCATCAATGGCTACTCCAATACCAGCATGGTATAAAATCTGATATTTTTTCACCGGTAAAAAAAGAGAGAAATTCTTGTCATGATTTATTATACATGTCTTCTTTTTAGGACCTTAATCCCATCTTCTTGTATGGTCAGCAGCATGAGTCCTCTTCTCCACTGCATTCTATCTTGGGCATCTAGTTACATGCCCAGCATTTTCGTGTACCTTTCTGTCATGTCACCTAATTCTCTGCCTCTTCTAACTTCCATGGCCATACTGTACTGTATGCTTTTCTAGCCAGAGCACCCTCATCCCTGAGAACCACATGACCACACCACCTCATCCTACTTTCCCTGGCTTTATCTGTTCTTTCACAAGCACCCACCCTTTATCTTATTTGTTCACTTTAAATTCTTTCCAGCAACAACACTCCAAGGATCCATTTCAACATTCTCATCTTTGTCCTTACCAGGGCTCCCTCTTTTCTGCACACTGCCAACATTTCTGCACCAGTGGTATAATGACTGTCTTGTAGACCTTAATCCTAAGTCTCAAAGGAATCCTCTTGTTAAGGATCACCCCTGAAACCTGTCTCCATTTAGCTCAAGCTGCTGTTCCTAACTGTGGCCAAACCTACAGAATTTACTGCGATCACCCTAAGCTGCACTAATAAGCACACATCGTGTTCTGGACAAACCATGAACACCCTGAAGTCATGTATGATCATGGGCATGCAGGATGCTACAATACTCATGTATCATAGAGTGGCAACCTGTTGCACATGAACCCTCTGTCTGCATGCACCAAGTGACAATGTAGTACCATATCTTTGCATACCTTCTTGGAAGGAACAGAGACACTGGATATGGGCATGCTCAGAAAACCCCATATCAACCTTACCTTGGTGAGTGAACCACACCACAAACCATTAGAGAGGGAAGATGCTCACTTAAAGTTGGATGAGAATTTTGTGAAGGAGTTTCTTAGACCACTATTTCTTCCTATGGGAGTAAGAAGGCATGCGCTTGCATTTCTTCAAGTTACTCCATCCACAAGTCCCACTCTCCTCAGTTACAGCTGGAATATGGCCTCTGTTTGATACCACTGGGATATCTCCCACAGGAATACTCCTACATATAAGATGATATTTTTGTATTTCTTTAAGAAAAACTGCTAATATCTTAGGAAAATCCTGTAATGCTAAATACATCATCATTATTTAAAACCTCTATTTTGGAAGCTGAAATATGGTGTTATCTTCACTCAGCTTGGGACATTCCACCAAATATGTTTCAAAGTATAGGGGGATACCATAAGATTACACACAACACTGGCAGACCATCACCCTCCAGTATGAACTTCTAGGTAAAGTGAGAGTTTTATTTATTTATAAATGATTTGTTTAACCACACCTCTGAACCCTTTTAGGGTTCTTCTCGGGCTGGAAAAAATGGGGGGAGAATACATAATAAGTTAAATAATTAAATAAATAAATAAAGTGGAAAAAATTAAAATAGAATAAAAAATCAGGAGGGGAAAAACCAGGAAAGAAAAGGGAGGGAAAAAATGGGGGGAATTATATTTTATTTATTAATTTAATTTTGTTTAAGAAGAGAATGATATTATTAATTGAAAAGTTATCACCTTCAGCTAGAACATCCTTTATTGATTTATTTTGTAAATAAGTATTTCTTTCATGTTGCCATCTGGGACAGTCAATCAAGATATGTTTGATTGTTATTGGGATGTTACATTTTCCACAAGTTATTGGATTTGTGTGCGGAGTTGATATCAGATGACCATGTGAGTGTCTGGAATGTCCTATTCTGAGTCTTGTTAAAATTACTTAATTAATTCTTTGTTTTTGGGTAGAAAAATACCACTTTTTAACTTCGTTCTTAATTTGTCTAAGTTTGTTTTGAGGGGGTGTATTTGACCAATCATTTTGCCAATCCCTATTAATCAAAGGTTTAACTGATGCTAGCCAGTCTGATATGGGAGCTTTCGTAGTAGTTGGGGGGATTGTACAAGCCAATTTAGCAGCTTTATCTGCTTTCTCATTACCCTCAATGCCTACATGGGCTGGGATCCAACAAATTTGAACTTGAAGGCCGTTTGTAATTAGTTGATGAATTTCCCGTTGGATATTTTGGACAAGGTGATTATTTGATTTAAATGATCCTATTGCTTCAATTGCACTTCTTGAGTTGCTCAATATGATTGCTGAAGGAATTCCTTTTTTTGATATAATGTGCAGAGCCAACTGTATGGCTGTTAATTCAGCTGTAAATACTGATGATATTAAAGGAAGGCCAATTTGGATAGTTTCATCACTTGAATAGGCTGATGAGCCCACTCCAGCTTCGTTTTTGGATCCATCTGTATAGATTATGAAGGGATTACCCTTCCGTCTTATGTGTTCCATGGCATGTTGATGATACATCTCTGTGTTGAACATATATTTTTTTGAAAGATATGATAAATATGTGCATATTTTTGCCCTTTTTAGTGTCCATGGTGTGATCTGATTTATTTCTTGAGTAAATTTGGGTATCATGTTATGTAAATTCAGTAGATGATTAGTTTTTTTAGTAAATGAGTTTTTATTTGGGTTATTGTTTGTATTTTGATTGAGAAATTTGATACAGGAGATGAGCCTGCTTGAAGGGATAAGCCTCTTCTTAGAGTAATTAGATCTCTGTAATATTTTAGAGGCAGTAGGCCTCCTTCTGCTAGGACAGAGACAGTTGGAGATGAGCAGAAGGATCCTGTACATATACGCACTCCCTCGTGATGTTAAGCATCTGGAGATTTTAGAGTTGCTTCTGAAGCAGTCGAATAAATTGGACAGCTATAATTTATAATTGATAGTACTGTTACATTGTACAACATTAACATTGTATCTCGTCCTGCACCCCATTTGGTGTGAGAGATTTTCTTTAATAATGTAAGGGCTTTAGATCCTTTGGCTTTGATATATTTGATATGATCTTTCCAATTTAAATGTTCATCAAAAATTATACCCAAATGTTGATCAAAAATTATACCCAAATATTTAACACTGTTGCACATGTTTATCTCTTCATTATAATGATATAACTTAATGGTTTGTTGTTTCAACCATCTTTTGTCTTTGTAGAAGACAATGCCATTTGTTTTATTTACCAACAACTTGAAGCCTACGGAGTTAGTCCAAGTGGTTATATTATTTGTTGCTATATTAAGTATTCTTTGAGCATGTCTTCGAGAATAACTTGAATAATACAGTAATACTTCGATCTTACACAATTCGATTACAAAACTTTTCACTGGAACCTAACTAATGGGCATACAAACGATTTTTTCACAGACACGAAATTCTCGAGAAACCCTGCAGAAGTGGGTGTTTAATTTTTTAAGTAATTTACAAGTTTTCATGCTTTTATGTGTAAAACCTGTATGAAAAATGCATTTCATTCTTTTATTGTAAAATCTGTATGAAAAAATGCATTTCATGCTTCTATGTGTAAAATCTGTATGAAAAATGCATTTGATGTTTTAATGTGCAAAATCTCTATGAAAAATGCATTTCATGCTTTCATGTGTAAAATCTCTATGAAAAACGGATTTCATGCTTTCATGTGTACAATCTGTATCGAAAATGTATTATTTTTATTTTTGTACATGCATAAATATGATGCAAAGGTAATTTCAGCACATTCACTTAGTGTACTTTTACAAGATGTGATACCCATTTGCAAAGTTACTGCACTTTTCAAAGATGATACCCCTGCAGAAAATGCTTGTTTAATGTTTGAAGTACATTTATAAGTTTTCATGCTTTTAACTGTAAAATCGATATGGAAAATTTATATTTATATTTCTGTACATAAATATCATACAAGTATTATGTCCATTTGCAAAGTCTTTGTCACAAGGACTTTACATGACCTTGAGATGAGGTTGTTCACTTTAATGTAATATCAGAGATGTAACTAAGAGAGTGTCATTCTTTGAAAATTACTGTGCTGGTGAAAAGTGCTGGTGCAATCTGTATGTGCATGTAATTACAGCACGTTCAGTTGGTGTACTTTTACAAGATGTGATACCCTGCATTTTTCAAAGACGATACCCCTGTAGAAAGTGTGTATAATTTTTAAGTTTTCGTGTTTTTAGGTGTACAATCAGAATGGAAAATTTGTATTTATATATTTGTGCATAAATACGATACAAAAGCAGTACAGTTACTTTATTACAGTTCTCTCTCTCTCTCATTCGTAGTTAGCGCTCAAACATACGTTTACAACTTATTAACGTCATTACCTGTACAGTATATAATTTTAAATTGATTGAATTTTACCTGTACTGTACTACCTTCTACGAACATTATGTACATGTTTTCGATGTTTTATGGAATTTACTTTTGTTGACTGTGACGTTTTGCCTAGTGACGCAAAGAAAACTGCTTTTACTCTAAGTGACAAAGAAAACGGCATCCCATGAATTAGGGGTAACTTTAGTATACATACTACTGTAAATGCGCTATTATGAAACTGTGCAGTACTCAATTTTTATGTCAACCATTTACTGTATTCCTTTTTTAAGGGTAATAAGCTAAATTTTAAATAAAATTACACTAACTTTAGTTCATTTAAAAGTTAGCTTTATACTTTGGGAGCATGATTAGGGTCATATTTAGTTTAAACTCTGAAATAAACATTTACTAGCATTTTTAAAGTTTTAAAATTCACCTTGCATGAGGGACTCCGGAACCTAACCTCGCGTAATTTCGAGGTATGACTGTATATTACAAAATCATCCACATACAAACTATTTTGTACACCCTCAGGCAGGTTCACAGTAATATCATCTATTGCCAGGGCAAATAAGATGTAGCTCAAAACACTGCCTTGAGGGATACCCTCCTCTTGTATGTAGGAATTTGAATATGTATTTTCTATGCGTAATTTAAATGTACGATTTGTTAAAAAATTGTTGATAAATATTGGAAGGTGACCTCGAATATTGGATTTATGGAGTTTGTGCATAATATTGTATCTCCATGTGGTATCATATGCTTTTTCTATATCAGAAAAAATAGCCTTTTTTAATATGATCTTCTAATCGAGTTAATGGGTCTAGTGTAAATCCACCAGCTATTGATCCCAATTGGGTAGGTGATAAAATTGAGTATTTTGTTATACACTTGTTAATCTCAAAATAATAATTTTCTCCAGCAGTTTGCACAAGCTTGTTAGTGATATTGGCCTATAATTAGTGGGGTTCCTAGGATCTTTTCCTGGTTTACTGATGGGTATGATTATTGCATGTCTCCACTTAGTTGGGAAGACATCGTTAATATATGTTATTATATAATTTTAATAAGAATTCTTTAGCTAGTGTAGCTAAATTTTGGATAATTTCAAAAGAAATAATAACATGACCCGGAGCTGATGATCGACATGATTTTAGGGCAAAATTAAGTTCACTCATATTGAATTTTTTATTATAATCAAGGTCCTCATCAGTTTCAAAATTAAGTGTATGATTCATTTTTTGTGTTCTAATTCTTTAAAAGTGTTCATCTAAATTAGAATAAACGCTAATATCTTCTATATGTTTGGCTAATGTATTTGAAATATCTTGTAGGTTATGATTTAGTTTGCCATTATATTGTATTGGGCTTCTAGGTGGTTTTATATGTTCACCACTGATTTTACAAATTTTGTGCCATATTTCCTTAACTGAAGTATTTGGTGACAACTCCGAAATATAATTTTTCCATAATTAAGTTTTTTTTAATATTATTGTTTTTTGAAATTTTGCATTATATTTATTGTAAAGTGGTTTAATGTGATCAATAGTTATATTTATAACTACTTTCTTGTTTAGTTTGTTTATATTAAAAGGACCTTTATTAAGGGTGTTTAATCTAGACTTTAGTCTATTCAAATTATGTGCTAGAGTGTGTTTGGTTTGATTTAAGAGAGATAAACTGTTAGACCACCATGGAACGGGGGATATATTAGTGGTTGAAGAAGTTTTGGGGATGCATTTATCTGCAGCACTGATTACAAAACTGGAAAAGAAACCATTTGTGACATCACTGTTTTGTTTTAGTGGAATGGGAGGGACATTTCTAGTTTGTAAATTATGTTTATCCCAATCAGCTTTCATTAAGTTATATTTTATGGGAAATGATTATTTTTGTTGTTCAAATAATTCAAAACAATTGGAAAGTGGTCACTTGTTTATGAATTGTCTAGGACATTCCATCCCAATTTTTCTATTAATTCCAGTGAGCATCATGAAATATCTATTGAAGAGAAGGTTAAATGAGTTTTTGAGAAGAACTTTGGTGAATCACTTTCATTCAGGCAATGTAAATTCTGAGCATTTATGCAATTCTCAATGTTTGTGCTGGCCAAGTTACTAGCATGTGTGCTGTCCCATAATGGATTATGGGCATTAAAGTCGCCTACTATTAGTAGGGGGCCATTTACATTATTTAGAATTTGTGGTAAATCACTAAAGTTTGAGTTAAAATTTGGCTGATTATATAGATTTAGTATAAAGATAATTTGATTGTCTGGCATATGCAATTTGATTGCAGTTATTTGATATGACAATGATGTAATATTTAAGGGTTCATAAATTGAATCATTATGAACATATATAGCTGTTCCTAACTTGCCATCCGCTTTGGTGAGTGAAGAGCTAATTTATAGTTTCTAAAGTTCTTAGGAGTTGTACCAATATGCTGCAGACATATGCAAATAGGTTTATGTTCCTTTAGTATTCTCTGGATTTCACCTAGCCGAAGCCGAGTAGAAAATCCATTCATGTTCCACTGAATTATTTTATTGGTCATTGTTTGGTGGGATTGGCATTAGATTTTGTAAGTTAATTGTTGATTTAGCTATATCCCGTAATATTTTATGGGAGTTTCTGTTACTTTGTGGTTTCTTTGTAGCTAAGTCTGATTGCACTGATTGGTTCTTCTTCATATTTCCTTATTAGCAAATCTATTTGAGTTTTGATCATGTTCTTTTTTTAGTTTTAAGGATTCCGAGCATAGTTCGCCATCTTGATGGAATATTAAAGGGCATTTTCGGAACCTAGTAAAGTTATTTATGAAATTTCGGGTTATATTTTCATTTTTGTTAGGTAAACGATTGTACTTTATAATGAAACACTCCTGACATCCGCAAGATAAATCATGTTCCGAGTGTTGAAGGAATAGTTCTGATCTCTGGGTCCCGATTATGTTTCCATTATTGGATGTTGAAATATTTTTGTTAGGAATTTCTGGTATAGGTATATTGGATCTCCGATGTGCTGGTATAAAATTCTGATTTGAATTTTTAGGTTTATTATTATTCTTTGGTCTTGTTGAGGGTTGACTTGATGTGGTTGTGATTTGATGAATTTTACGGGTTTCTGATTCTTCAGTGGGATGTTTAATTGAAGGTTTCTTCGTTGATTTTGGTGATGAGAGTACGGAAGAGTTGTTGATTTATCCATATTTGGAGAATCGTTACTTAAATTTGTCTTGGATTGTGGAACACTATGGATTTCCACTTGTGATGCAGTTAATGTAATCTGTTTCAGATTAATGGGCGAGACTGGGGTTTTGTTAGATTGATCTGTGAATGGAATGTTAGGTTTTTTACCCATAGGGGGAGTTCTGTCAATTACTTTCCTTTTTTTATTATGGTTATTTTTGTCAATTAAGTTTTCTGTGGATGATGTTAGTGCATTATGAGTATCCACATCTGGATTATTAACCTCTGTTGATTTTTCCATATCACTGGAATTTGTTTCTGAACGATTAACTGGGCTTATTACTGGGGAGTCTGTTGTGATGTAAGAGAGGTCTGTTGCAACTGTACTCTTGGGCTTTTATGAGTAGTAGAGGAGGGGGAGAGGTGTGTCTCAGCTATTCTGTGTTAAGATTCTTTATGTTTATTATGAGTTGTTACAGCATTTGAATATGAATGGTGTTTTACTGGATCATTGATTCCTCTCACCTTCAGTTCGAGTTTGGCTTCTTTAAAGGGCATACCAGTTCTGTCCATTAGCATTTGTAATTCTGTATAATTTTGATAAAATATACAGTCTTTAGATTTTGCATGATGACTTAATTTGCAATTGACATATTTGAAGGTTTTGCACTTCCAATTTGTTGCATGGTCTTCAGAACATACAGCATATACTGTATAGCATTTTTATACATCTTTTTGTTGAATGGCCATATTTTAGACAGTTAGAACATTGGAGAGGTTTATGGACAAAGGGACGAACTTCTCTATTTAGTCCCAGAATTTTTATTTTTCGTGGTAGTTCCCGGTTTGTAAATTTCATTTTGACTATTTTAATATGTTTATTTGCATCCTTTCTCCTTGGGACAGTATATAATTCCAAGTCATGTATGCTGTTGTATCTTAATTTAAGGGAGTCAATTAAGATTTGTTTTGATGGTAGCTCTTTTTCATCATTGTCTGGGAGCATCACTATTCCTTGTGTATAGTTTAGCGTCTCATGGCTGGTTACTGTTACTTTTATTTCATTTATGTTGGTTATTTACAGAAAGGTTCTTGATTGGGCTTTGGTTGTTGTTTGTATTAGCCATTCATTGTTTTTGATAAGTCTACATTCCATATCTTGTGTGGGGTGTATAATTAATAATTTGTTCTCTAATATGGCTGGTGAGATTTGTTTTTCTACTTTTAATACTAAAAATCTGGACCAGTTGTCTTGTCCAAAAATATGTTCAAAATGAACTAGCGTTGGATTGAGTCGATAGTTATTTCTTTTTTATTTTTTCACATTCATCGATGATGAGTTGTCTTATGCTGATGGGGTTTTAGGAGGATTACTTGTCTCTATTTTAGAATTATTGCCCATTATGTATGGTTACAGTGTTATGATACTGGAGATTAACAATTTGTTTTTATTTGTTTCTTTTTGATTTTCTAAACTCTCTGAGTCTTTAGGGATTGATATTTTACTTGGAACAGGATGTTCCTTTGTAGCGTTTATATCTATACTAAGGGGATTCGGGAGTGACGTTCCAATAGTCATTGACTGTGCCAGAATTTTACCACCATGGGGTCTAGGGGTACTGAATTCTTTTTTGACTACTACTTTCCATAAGAAGGAAGAAGAAGATAAAAAAACTAATAAATCTTGAAAAGATATAATTGGCTTTTTATGAAGTTGAATCTTTCACTAATGGCACAAGTGGGAATTGACTCCCAAATGTCCGTGTCCCTACCCTACCCAAAAAAGGGGATGGCATATCACGATTAGTATGGCCCAAGTGTAAGTAAAACCCGCTTGCTAGGACTGAGTGTATTGTAATAATACAGTCATCCCCATCCTAATGACAATATAGGCTAACTGGACAGAAAGCCGAGAGTCCTATTCCTAGAACCAGGGACCCCCTGGAATCCATGGTCCAGCTCCACAGAACAGTTCCGCCTGAAAAAACAGGTCCGAACATTATCAGGTAGATGATGGTTCTACCACAGTTCCCACTCCATGCTATATGTGTTCCCATTTATTAAGTTTGGTAATTTTGACAAAACTGGAAAAATCCACAAAATTACTCTTAAAATATATAATTATATATGTGGGACACTTGGGATCAAACTTAAGGATAAAAAAAAAAAAAATTAATCCCTGGGCTCGAGAACCCCCTCACCACGTCAAAGTGGCCCCAATTTGAGGGGAATACAGCAAGAGTGACCATCCCCAATCTACTCAACCTAGTCTCAAGCCCTGACTGCTATGATACGATGATGACCAAGAGTCAATTGAAAGATGGATTCTCAAATATTTTTTTAAGCTCTTTTGACATTTTTAATCCTCTAACGCCGAGCCTCTATTTACAAAAATGTCTCCCGTATGCCAGCGGTGTTCGAGAGTTAGCGCCGAAGCGGAAAAAAAGTGTTTTTAAAAAAATCACAGCATGCTTAGTTTTTAAGATTAAGAGTTCATTTTTGGCTCCTTTTTTTTGTCATTGCCTGAAGTTTAGTATGCAACCATCAGAAATGAAAAAAAATATCATTATCATATATAAACATTGAAATATATGACGGCACAAAAAAAAAACTTTCATATATAATTACACAAATCGCGCTGTGAGCAAAACGGTTAAAGCTAACGGGTTATTTTTTTCCTTTGTATTGTACACTAAATTGCGATGATTTTGGTATATAACAAATTGTAAAACGATCAAAGCAACACAGAGAAAATATTATCACAAAATGATGCATGAATTAAATGTGAACGCTGGACGTAAAAAAATGTTTTTTAAAAAATTCACCATAAATTGAAATATTGTGCTAGAGACTTCCCGATTGTTGAAGAATGAAGCTAATTGATTGAATATTACTAGACTGTAAGTGTTTTAGCTTACAATTGCAGTTTTCGACCATTTTGGTTGAGTTAAAGTTGACAGAAAGTCGAATTTTTTCTATTTATCGTGATTTATATGAAAATATTTCAAAACTGATAAAAGCTACAACCATGAGTTATTTTCTGTTGTATTGTACATGAAATTGCGCACATTTTCATATATAAAAGTTTATGTAACGACTAATATAAAACGGTGCAAACATTACGACAACGTGTGAAAGAATTTCTGAGATGTTCGGCTGAGTTAACAGCGGACGTAAGGAAAATGTTTTTTTCAAAAATTCACCATAAATCGAAATATTGTGCTAGAGACTTCCAATTTATTGCAAAATGAAGGTAAATGATTGAATATTACTAGAATGTAAGAGTTTTAGCCTAAAATTGCATTTTTACGACCATTTTGGTCGAGTTAAAGTTGACCGAAGGTTGAAATTTTGGCAGTTATCGTGATTTATGTGAAAATATTTCAAAACTGACAAAAGCTACAACCATGAGCTATTTTCTGTTGTATTCTACATGAAATTGCACACATTTTCATATATAAAAGTTTATGTAATGACTAATGTAAAATGATGCAAACATTACGACAACGTGACGAAAGAATTTCCGAGATGTTCGGCCGAGTTACCGAGCGCAGACGTAAGGAAAAAGTTTTTTTTTTCAGAAATTCACCATGAAATTTTGGCAGTTATCGTGATTTATGTGAAAATATTTCAAAACTGATAAAAGCTACAACCATGAGCTATTTTCTGTTGTATTCTACATGAAATTGTGCACATTTCCATATATAAAACTTTATGTTACGACTAATATAAAACGGTGCAAACATTACGACAACGTGACGAAAAAATTTCTGGCGCAGACGTAAGGAAAAAGTCTTTTTCAAAAATTCACCATAAATCGAAATATTGTGCTAGAGACTTCCAATGTTGCAAAATGAAGGCAAATGATTGAATATTACTAGAATGTAAGAGTTTTAGCTTACAATTGCATTTTTTTACCATTTCGGTCGAGTCAAAGTTGACTGAAGGTTGAAATTTTGGCAGTTATCGTGGTTTATATGAAAATATTTCCAAACTGATAAAAGCTACAACCATGGGTTGTATTTTGCTGTATTTTACATGAAATTGTGCACATTTTCATGTATAAAACTTTATGTAACGGCTAACATAAAAGTGCAAAAATTACGACAAAATGACGAAAGAATTTCTAAAATTTTCGGCCGAGTTACCGCGCAGGCGTAAGGAAAAAGTTTCTTTCAAAAATTCACCATAAATCGAAATATTGTGCTAGAGACTTCCAATTTGTTGCAAAATGAAGGTAAATGATTGAATATTATTAGAATGTAAGAATTTTAGCTTACAATTGTGTTTTTCGACCATTTCGGTCGAGTCAAATTTGACGAAGGTTGAAATTTTTGTAGTCGACGTGACGGTACGTCCACGGCACCCAACAGACAATTTTAGTCGACGTATGATACGTCCAGTCGGCGTTTAAGGGTTAATTGATGTAGGACTGGACAGGTCATTTCATATCAGTATACAGTATATAAGCAAGGGACACATAAGTCAGTATACCGTGATCATAGATACAACTTCAATTTTTGCAGAATTTCCTATTTACCACAAGATGCAAGATTATAAAGATGGTACTGTACCATACATCCACAAAAGCTACATTAAAACTGCTTACCTCTATCTGTTCACTAGGTTCTGACATGACTGGATGCATAGTAATCCCCATTGCCCTTCTGACAATTGGCACAGGGGCTAGGGCTCCAGGGTTAGCATGCTTTGCTACCATCTTCAGACCTTCTGTAACCTTCTCAACTGAAAAGAGAAAATAAAGAAAAATTAACCTAAAAATCTCATACCTCTGGCAAAACCAAACATTTTAGTCTGTACAAATTCCATCTAACTCACAAAATTAACTAACACCACCCTTGTTAGTGAAACAATGTAAACCATTTTTCTGGTGCTTAAAACTAAATAAGGGAAAGACCAACCATAAATTGGCTCAACATGTATCAGCTAGTGTAGTCACAACAATATTAGAATTTGTTACTACTTAACTAACTATAAAATACCTGTAACTTGTCTTCCTTTCAGTATCTTTGTTTACAGAAATATAAAAAATATATAAGTAAAAAATTTCTTAATGAAAAAATTAACAAATAACTAAGTTTTACTAATTACTCTTCATATTCTTTTTTCTACCATTATCAGTCAGATAAAAATTTTCTTATAGTATGTTTTGTACATAAAACCCATAGCCCTGAAGTACAAAGGAACAACTGAGAAAAAATTTAGTGTTAATTTAGTTTTCTCCAGAGATGAGAGATCCCTATAATGAGATAAACAACTGCATCTCTTACCCCTACACTCCCTCTCAGTAAAAAAAAAAGGGGGGAGCATAGGCCCAACTGGAGATGAATGAATGTTCAGTAACTGTTTGTACAAATAATCTCTGTATTAAAACAAAAGCACCCAGGTATGGGTGGATGTGCAGAGCAAAGAATGAATTGTCTGGATGGGGGTGCAAAAATTATCTCTGCGCACCCAGGCAAACTTGCTGAACATTGTACATGCACCGATTTGCTCAGTGACAATATCGTGCCTGATAAGCTTACTGATGACAAAGAGGGATGGGAAGAATGGGAAAATCAAGTGCATTGAGCATGGATGGTGAAAAATTCATAAACTACCTGTCTTGCTTTCTCATATGAGTTTACTGCCCTGTGTTGTATGGAGTGTTACCAGATCAATGCTACAGGGATATAAATGTTGTATTGAACAATCACTCAAGTTTTACTACACGTAGTCTTTTGGCATTACTGTTGTTTTTCAATTAGTATTTTATCATACACTGTGGATCTGGTACAGTGCAGTGCACACAGTTGGCTAATATACTACTAGTTACCATATGTACTGTACCAATAGAAAATGTAAATAACAGGGGAACCTATATACTGTGTTGTCATTTTCATGTTAACTTGCACACACATCCATACAGATATATGCACCATACATAGTTTTGGTAAGCTAGGCTACTGTGACAAAGTTCTTGAGTGACATTTTTCTTGCTATTATGTCATACTTTTTGGCTATTTTGTGTACAATTATACACTTATGAAAATAAAACCTAGAATAATTCTCCTGGATCTTCAAGCAAGAAAAGAACAACATCTAAACAAACTTCTTAGAACAATCCCGACATCCTCAGGATGACAGAGAACAAGAGTCTTGTCCAACAACACAACCTTCATCTCTTACCTTGATCCAAGGAGGCACTCATTTTGAGTCACTCTATTGTCTTGCCTTAAGGACTCAAAATGTGAACTTCTAGATGTTCCCACTGGAATGACCTTTGAACATGTATGTTTGCCATGTGATCTGGCATGTGAGAGGGGCTCCCTGTAAATCTTTCACATTATTCAACAGGGGTGCTGATCAACGTGAACATCAATTCCAGGGGCAAAGGGGACAGGTGCAATGCTGCATGGGGTAATCTGAATGTTCATTCACTTCCCACAGGCCTATTACGTCTGAATAGCTACTTAGTTGGCCAACTGAAAGGTATGATCCTGAGCTATAGCAGTCTTGATGGGTCTAACTAACCACTTGGGAGAATCAATTGTCCAAGGTAAACTCTCATGAGTTACTGTAAATAGCAAAGGCCTGAGAGTGAGGCAATATTTACTTCAGTTTTCCTTCAGCCAGGTGCAGAGATCAACCAGTAGGTACAATCACAACTCACCATACCTGTAATCAAAATGGCCTTGGACTCAACATTCTCCTTGAGGGACATAAAAGATTAGTTGGCTTGATCCCTTGAACTATCACTTTCATCTGGGCAGATTTATCAAACAGAAGAACATGACATTATGGAGACATGCTTTTTCTTCTGATACATGGACAAGCAATGCTGGGCACTATTCACTCTCTCTTTTTACCTTCTTCGGATATGATGAAAGAATCTCACTGGGCAAAGAAGGAAGCATGAATATGGAGGTTATAAAGCTGGGCAGGAAAATAATGTAGCAGTGCACTCTTTATTACTGGTCATCTGAACTTTGGTGACAAAATCAGTAAGAAAAGATTGGCCAACTAAAGACAAACCTCCATAGAAGCTGAGCATCCTACAGTGCTTGTAACTGTCACATGCCTTGAAAACATAATAGCTAATGGGAGACCCTTTGAACCAGCTTATAAGCAGCCTAGGTGAGACAAATGGCACTGAAAATACATGTTAATGTCATCCCATTTGTAAAGCATGCCACTGAGCTTCCTGGCTGTTGAGGCTAACTGCAATTAAGCTCATCTTCCCAGCATGAACATGAAGGAAACCTCTAGTCTCCTGGTCATTTCCCAGTTGAAGATTTCCATTGCCAGCTAATACAGAATTCTGTATTTCTTGTATGAATGACAAAAAATATCAAGAACCAGGAAAACTACAATCAACTGCATGAAGTCAAAATGCCTCTTCCTATCCCTTCCAATTAGGCCCTATTGTCTGCAAAAACCATAGGAAAATCTTCCTTATGGTGTGTTGAAGTAACTGTGAAAAGCAGTACTTCAAAAGCTCTCAAGAAAAGAGGAACACAGATTTTTAGTGTTCTGGGTCCTGCCTCCACTGGATTTCTGAATTAGACAATGGCAACACAGTAAACACATGGGAGAGTCAAGTTGGCCACTGCTTTTGTTGTGACAAAAAGGATACATTCTGGTTTAGCCCTGTGGTCCAAGGTAGATAGGTGTCCTATTAGAGACATCACCACTTGATCAGTCTGTATGTTCATCAGCATTGTTTTTCTCCCTACAAAATGTGCAATTGCCTTTGTTCAATTTTCACTCCCTTTTTCTTAGAAGCAACTGAAATGAATGCACTTGTCATCTAATAGCTTTCCAGTGAGCAGTTGTGTATACTGTGTGGGTGTGTGTGTGGGAAGGTCTTAACACGGTATCCCATCCCGAGTAAATCTCTCAACTGACTGCCCACAAAGCAGTAACACCTAACTCTCTCCCTGTCCATCATATATCAATCTCTCAACTGACTGTCCACAGAGCAGTGACACCTATCTCTCTCCCTATCCATCATATTCAATAAGGTAATTATTCTTTATAAGATTATTTAATTTTATTTTCTCTCCTTTGCTTGGATACGTTTATATTTGGACTTCATCTTACTTAGAAGTCTCTCTGTTTATTACCCCACTGAATATACTGACTGCTACTCATTTTATTGTCCTTTTTACTGTACAATTATATGCCAAAAAGATATGCAAGAAAATACCACCCATAAATGTTCCTAGTCATTCTTGAAGGTAACCCTCAACTGCTACATCAAGTCGCATTGTAAACCTAAAATAAGTGAATTAGTCTGTTGTTGTAGAGCATTCAAGTAGAACAACTATGACCTCAATCTGTAGTTGAACAACACCATAGGATTGTCTGATAGCAAGACATTTTACAAGAGGCCTTGGAGGCCACATTTCTAGTTAAGTAGTTGTAGGCCCTGCTATAATGGATGCAAACTATGACATAGCCATCAAGCTTCAACACAACCTACAAAGACATTTATTCAAGATGTCTCATCTGCAAGATGTCAACAAAGAATTAAACCAGTCTTCCCTTGCAGGTAAACATCTAGAACAGTGCAATAAGGTAATTGCCAGGGAACCTTTCGATCACACTCTTGAATGGGGAACAGCACTTGGTTGCCAAACAACTGAGACCTGGAGTATCCACAAGACCATAACCAACCATGCAGCCTACCACCTGAGCAGATAAAAAGATAATAAAGATTAAAACCCAAGAACACATTGATCATGGGTGGGCCTCACAGACTGAAAAGCTTCTCTGCTACTGTGGGGTATAGGGATCACTTCGTGCACAGTTCCTGACCCTGACAACTTAATTAATCAGCCAGGTTGGTCTAACCAGGAGAACCCTACAACCATGGGGAATGAGTATTTCCAGTGACAAGAGGTGACCCAGATTCCCTTGCCACATACAGAATAAAAATCTACTGCAGTTAAGGACAGAAACAGGTTACAGAGCCTGCCATGGCCCTTGCAGCGGTGTCGATTGTGTTTCTCTTCCATGAGAGAAAAACGTAGCCAAATACAGCAAAGAAAAACAAAAAAACACGAGAAAAACTCAATACACAACAGACATGAATAGTGTCTAACACTAACAAACAAACTGGGGAAGGACAAGGGTACTCAGCCAGCAGTACAGCCACACAAAGGAAGGAGAGTGATGTAATGCCTCCACACACAAGAATGGCCAAAGGAACCCTGGATGGCATCAGAGAGGACATTATGGGTAACTTCCTCTCTTCCCCCGTCTCCACCAGGACACCCTCCTTGTTAGTCAGTTCACAGGTGGTCCAACTCATGTGTTGAAGAATACTCCATATACGAAAGGCTGTATGTTGAAACGGTTTACTGATCGATCCTCCTTGAGTGGGACTATTGGCATCAAAGTGGAAATTTGTTAATACAGTACGGTGCTTTTTTTATGATTGCCTCTTCAGAAATTCACAACTGACTTTTTTATACTTGGTAACAATGTGCAAAGTATTTGTTACTATGGGAAAAGAATACTTTGCACATTTTTACTAAGAATACTTTGCATACTGTTACTAACTATAAAAATGTCAAGTGTGAATATCTGAAGAGACTATCACAAAACAACACTGTCAATAAAAAATTCCATTTTGGTTACGGCAGTCTAGCAATTATACAACAATTATACTTTTGTCAACTAATATTTTGACTGCATATATTTTTTTTATGATACCCCATTTTATTTAAAATCTTAAGAATAAAATATACAGTTCATTCAGAGGTCATATACAAGAGTCCTAATTACTATCTCACCAAAGAAAAACAACCTTCGGCCTCTAGGGAAAAAATTACACCTCAGATGCTTGGTAATAAGGTAACTGCTGTTTTGTGACTTTTATATTTTGAACTAATTGAATGTAATAATACTAAACAACCAGCCCTTACTTAGCAAGGAAACTGAGTTACACTATCCCCAACACTCAAGATACCATCTCAATGCATCTGTTAATCAAAATATCTATGCTTAATTAATTTTTTCATTCTCTGCATATGACATCACCAGAGCCTCAGGGATTGAAATTTTGTAGCCCTAAGTGGTTAAAATATCTTCCTTTATTTCCTGGCATTATAACAAATAATATTCACCTTTCTCTCTCATACATCTTTGAGAATGGTATCTAAGAAAGTAATTTCAACTCTTGCCAAACTGCACATCTAGGGATGTGACTTGAAGGCAATATTCCCTGCAGGTAATGAGAAACAGTTCGAGCTCTGCACATCCATTGGCATCTTTGCAATTTCATTCACTTTTCTGCCACTTTGTGCAATTTAGTACTTACACTGGAAAGGTGCAATAATGTGGGCAGGGAAAGTGTGAATGATTAAGAGCAATTTTTTTTTTCTCCCAACTTCAGGACTTGTCATGTTGTTATATTTCTGGTGGAATCTAACACTGAATTATGGATAATTATGACTGTCAGGTTTGCTGTGAAACAATGGGTTTTTACATTAAGCCAAATTTCATAATAAACTCACCACATATTGGAATGAGGATGGCTGAAAGAAAGCATTATGCAATCCAAAAGACATATGAAAGAATAATACAAACACGCCAGAATGAGGGAAGTGTCAACCAAATATAGAGTACAGGTTGACCATCACTAATCCGGCAATCAGTAGTCCGAAACAATCAGTAATCCGGCACAAATTTCGGCTAGAGTAATTTCTAATGTTTCCGCACTAATTTTCAAATTTCCCAGGTCGCTGTGCTTAACTTCGCTCGCCGCCGCCGATTTGGTGGCGCAGTGTGCTGCATCAACAAACTGGTAGCCTAGCCTACATTACACAGAACTCTATTCACATATTAACAGTATTATACAAACATCAACATAACGAATGTGCATCTTTTTCAGGATCTTTTAAAAAGGAATGCTTTACTACATTGTTTCCAATTGCGTATATTCTCATATTGTTTTTGTATTATAAATTGCAATCAATGTTTTGTTTTGGGAATCGATATCGCCGCATTTAACCAAGTTCAAAGAGCTTTTCTTGCTTCTAGTTAGCGTAAATGAATATGGATACTTTATTTATTTGGGACAAGGATATTTTTCGTTATACGAAGTGTTTTTAAGTCGAAATATAACTTAAATAGGTCTCGTTGTGAAATTAATTTAGCTATTTTTTCGTTAATATATGACGTTTGCGGGAATCGCGGCTGGCCGCTTTGGGGGCATGGTTTTTTTTTTTAGTAAAAAAAATCAAGATTCCGTTTGCTATTTTCTCTTGATTTCATCATAATACGAGCTTTACGTATTTATCTTTTATCGGTGTGAAAACAGTAGTAATTTGTATTCTTTCATGCCCAGTAGTTTTGATTAAAATACATTCTCTCCAGTTTTATTTACGGTCGATTTCATCCATGTTGCCGATGGATGATAATTTATAGTCATTAGCAGCTTGAATATTGTTTTCTCAGCTTCAGCTACAACTTGCAGCTTAAAATTACTGTAGCAGTATATTTCCCTGCCAATCTTTTCTCCAAAGCAAACAAGGGTATAGTGTAAAAAATATTTCAGTCCTTAACGTCATTTGTAACATAGCTACAGTAATTGTGTATTACCGTACGATGGTTGAAATACAAGCACAACAGTTGTTATCCGATACGATTATTAGCAAAACAACAGTTTCCCGTTCGGTTGTTTATGGCTGTACACATTTACGCAAGAGTATAACGTTACTAACAATACTTTTATCATTCTCTTTTACTTTTTTAACTAGCAGATGGAATAAAGAGATGGAGGAAAAGAAGTTGGTCTATTGTAAGTTGGTCTCTCTCGCTGCCTGCAGCGAAATCTAAAAATATTTCCTAAATATTTTCGTATCGGTATTAATTGCTAACCCCATCGTAAACTCGAAATATCGTAAGTCGAATTATCGTAACTCGAGCACTACCTGTATTTGATAATTGTCTTTTCTTTATTAACCAACTTGTAATAATTTATGGGATATTTTAATTCTAGGATGAGGTGCTTAGCTACTGTGTTTTGTGTATTCTAGCCTAATAAATGGCTAATCCGGCACCCTCTAGGTCCCAACGATGCCGGATTAGTGATGGTCAACCTGTATATGAGGATATAAACAGATTTAGAATGAAAGCAAAATTATTTGGCGTTAGTAAGAAATAATGAGGATTTGACCTTACAACTGGGGATCCCTCACCAACTAGGATAGCAGGATCATCATCACTAAATAAGAATATGGTCATTCTCTTCCATGTGCAACATAAAGGCTATCTAAGACAACCATATGCCTAATTCAATATACACATCTCTGAAAATATGTACAAATCAAAATGACGTTTTCAAAATAAAATTGATATTGTAATACTTACCTGAACACCTGAATTAGCCCTGGTCATTGACCAGCCCGAACTATATCCCCATAATTTTATCAGCAAAGTGGGTACTTAACTGTCAGCATTACCAACACTACAGGAAAAATCTTGTCAAATGAGTTACTTGAGGTACCGTTGACAATGCTGCTGCAAATACCGGCCGACATCCCCAATTGAGTCACTCACTATCAAAAATTGAAGTGGGGAGGAGGGTGGGAATCATTCAGGTGTTCAGGTAAGTATTACAATACCTAGTTTCATTATGAAAACTTCATATTGCAATACACTCCTTGAACACCTGAATTAGCCCTATTAACAAAATTTTAAAGGAGGTGGGATCAATCTAATTCAGCCCGACCTGTCAACAGAGAATAAGCAGGTAACTCATTATCAACCTACTATGTGTAAATGTATGTCACCATATCAATCAATGCTTTCGGTGAAGAGACATACTGGAGGGAGACCCATCTAGGTTGTGGCACGCCCCTTTTACAACCGCAGAGATGGTAGCTCACTGATCTGCTCTGCATAGGATATCTGTTTAGTAATACACTCACCATATCAATCAAAGCTCTCAGTGAAGAGACATGCTGGAAAGTACTTTGACTATCAGTCAGGTCAGTCCTGTCTTGGCCTCTCTCATGTATGGAGGGGAATGAAGCAGAGTGCTGAGCCGCTGATCCTCCAGATAAGGCCCGACGATTGAGGAGCAAAGAAGTATCTCAGCGCCGACGAAAGAGCCTAGCCTACAAGAGAATTTCCTTGGACTCTCATAAGGAAATTATCAAAGACTAAGATACTTAAAAACGTACTAAACCTAAGTTCATGTGATAATACTATTACTGCTGCCTAAGATTCTAAAGACTAAAAGGAATTCCTCTATCTTTAACCTAAGAACCTCCGCACTACGAGAATACCACCTCAGCTAAATGAACGCACCCTAGATGATGGAGTTAGCCGCTACGCACGGACTAAGAGAATAACTCTCCAATGAGGCGAACTGAAAGTCTCTTAAGTAAGAGGAAGCAAACATTGAGACGAACTTCCAAGTAGCCGCCTCCAGAATGGAAGACACTGAACAATTCCTTAGAAATGAAGATGAAGTGGCCATACTCCGAATACTATGCTCTTGGGGTAATACAGAGCTTGAAGACGACGAAGAACCCTGAGAAGCCTGGGAAATCATCTCCCTCGGAAAGTAACTAATCGCATTCTTTAACACTGGACGGGAAGGATTCCGCGGAGAGACGAGAAGTGTACACAGAAGCAGACGGAGTTTCTCAATCTTTAATAAATAGACTTTTAATGCTCGCACTGGACATAAGGACACCTCCGCTAGATCGCCAGTAACCAACTCTTGCCAATAAAGAACCCTAAACAAAGGAGGCAGAGGGTTAACCTCTGACTCCGACTTCACCACGAATTCTGGAAGAAGAGACCAATACATATCATTTCCCACCTAGGAAACCAGACTAGAAACTGCCTGAAGCTCGCTCACCTTTCTAGCTGTAGTTAAAGCCGTAAGAAAAAACACCTTCCTAATCAGTTGTCTTAACGTTAGAACTTTCGACAAATCCTGCGGAGGAGCCCAAGTCGGCAAGACAGGATGTTTAATCTTAAAGGAACGTAATAAATCATGGATGATCTTACTACTAGAAATTTTTGGGAAGATGGAAACTAAATGTACTGCTAAGTATTTAGCGGTAGCCAGCAATAGATAAATATGAAAGAACCTTGACTTTCCAAAGAAATAAAAGAATATCAGCTATTTTGGCTATGGAAGGTCTAGAGATGGAATGACCTTCCTTACGACACCAACTTCTATACACTGTCCAGCTGACCTGGTAAAGCCTACGGGTTGACTTTCCCAAGCTGAAAGAAAGCTGTCTAGACACAGCTTTAGAAAGTCCAGTCTGCCTAGCTGCTCGCTCGGCAGTCACCTTGCAACTAGGTTCAGCACGTGAGGGTTTGGATGATAATGGTGAAAAAGCGGTTGTCTGAGAAGATCTGCGTAGGAAGGAACATCAGAACTTCCCTAAGGAGCTTAGGAGTTCCGGAAACCAAGGGCAAACGGCCAACAAGGAGCTATCAGAGTCATAGATGTCTTGATGCTCTCCCGCAATTTCCCAATTACCTGATGAATGAGACCGAATGGTGGAAAGCATACACATGCATATGATTCCAATTTTGTAATGTCACAATGGTGTCTATCAACATGGGGTCCACCACTGGTGACAAATAAACCAGAAGACGATGGTTTAATCTCATCACGAAAAAGTCCACAGATGCTGGCAACTTCCGGAGAACCTGACATACTACTTCCTGAGCCAAAGTCCACTCTCCCCCAAAATACCTGACGAAAGCGACTTAACGAATCGGCCAGTATGTTGAGACTCCTCAATACAAGTTGGGGGAAGAAGACACTTTCCATTCTTCGCACCTACTCAGGACTCTATGTGTTATAATATTGAGTTCTGTTGATCTTGATCCCCCTCCCCCGAGTTTTTCAGATACGACACGGATTTAAGTTGTCACAAAACAGAGCCACTACTCTGCTGCACACTAGGACTGAAAAACACCTGAGGGTTTCCTTTACAGCCCTAAGTTCCCGAAGATTACTGACTCCTCTCGTTCCCAATCCCTCCAGAGGCCTGAAGGCTGGGTTTCCTCCACGGTTCCTCCCCAACCTTGACCTGAGGCATGTGAGTACAGATGAACATGGGAAGAGGGGAGTCGACAGACCTTCCGGGTGTCAGATTCACTTCTTCTGAACACCACAGAAGAACTGACAGGCAAGAATCATTCCAGACTATAACTGTGTTCTCGTTGTGGAAGTCCCAGCGATTCCTGAGACATGCCTGAAGAGAAACGCATCCGGAGACGAGACCCTGGAATTACAAGAGAGAGAGAGAAGACATTCTCTTTAAGAGGCTTCTCCAAACTGGTACTGGCTGTTCCCTGTTGGACAGGAACACCTCTACTTCCTGAAGGACCGACTGGATCCTCTCCAAGGTTGGGAAAAAAAAATCCATAAAGGAAGAGAGGGAATCCTCATCCCTGAAAGGTTATAGATTGTGTTGGGACCAGGCAACTCTTGTCAAAGATTAGACAAATTCCTAGTATCTTGCATAGATTCAATAAGAAGTCCCTCGCCCTTACTAACTCCTCTAAAGAGGGGGCAAGGATCAGCCAAGGGCTAAGATACTTCAACATTCTGTACCCTCGAAGAGGCATAATTGCCGACACCAGAGACATGAGTTAGAAGCAACAAAATTCATCATACTGGCCACATCACCTGAACCCTGAGCAGCCACACGAATCATAGCCTCCTGTGACGCTATCACTGACGACGACGACACGAAATTGACCAAGGAGGAGATATCCTCCTCTCTAAAAAGACTGTTGCAGAGCGCAAAAAGGCGCCCTTAACAGAACCCTCATATGTATGTCTGGATAGTGAGGCAGAAGATGATTCAAAAAGAAGTCCCTCCTCTTCTTGCCAAAGAACGTTGTACAGCCAGCCGAAATGTTAGTCTGGTATGCCAACCCCATCGAAACCGAAGTGATGAGGTTGTCAAACAGTACAGGATCGGAGGGAGTATATCCAACTTGTTTGAGAAAACTCCATCAACCCAGACAACATCCACAAAGAGTGGGACAAGGCCTCAGACTGGCTGCGAAAAGTTTCCTCCAAAATACCAGCCTCACGAGATGTAACCGCTACCAAACGATTCGACGAAGGAACCCGAGAGAGAAGAGCCTCAACAGATTCATTGAGAGGAACTCTAACACCAGCAGAAGGGTTACCCGCTACCCTACAGAACCCCTTCCGATTAGGAAGCAAGGTTGAATCCTGTCTACTCGACCCCATAAGAGAAGGTAACCTAGAGTCCGCCTCCCTCAATACCCACCCAACTCGGCCAAACCAGACCGGTTTACTTGATGTTTGGGAGACTACTGGTTGAGTTGCATACATCGATTCAAACATGCTTGGTTTGGTTGTGTAGGTTCCTCAGGAGCATTCTCTATCAGACTGGTCCGACCGAACTGGGACAGGAAAAGAGACAGACTGACCACCCGCACAGCTGCACCAGATAACCCGGAACTCGCTCCACCAGGATGTGTGAGACCAACACCTGACATACCTGACCTCATCATACCTGAGCCAACCGTAACCCGGTTGCGCAAACCTTGTACCGACTAAAGCCGATAACAAAACTCTTGAGTCAGTCGCACTCGACTGCAAAAACCCCGCACCACCCAGCGACGATGACATAACACCTGGGCCCACCACAACTGGGCGACAAACGCCCACCCCTGTGAGCGGAGAAGCCACAACACCCGACCCACCCAACACCAGATGAATCAACGCTGCACCAGAACGGGTATCCGGAGCTGAAATCACAATGATTAATGGAGAGAGAGGAAAAACCCAACACACATTGAACACCTTACGAGGAACAGAAATAGCCGCAGGAAAAGTTGAGATAGAAGTAGAGAGAGAGAAAGGAAAGCAGCCACAATCGGAACAACCACTTGAGCACCTACTGCTGACGTTGGACAGGTGGAGAACATACCAACTGGTCCAGTACTCAATGGTGTTTCTCAGGACAAGCTATGAGCTGCGGAACCAATGAGGACCAAAGAAGGAAAATCACCAGCTACCCTAGTGAAAAGGAGAGGCGGAGGACACCATCGGTACTGATACACTCAACGATGATGCAGGCGAAACGCCAGATGCCATAGCATCAGCAAGAACCACCGTGGATACATTACGTTTTAAACCCAGTAAAGGAAGAAAATACAGAGTTACGGAAGACTCCGCAACCCTCTGTGAAGCAACTAGACCAGAAGCCTGAGAAAACTACAGGACCCGTGTAAGGTACCAAAGAAGACAGCCCTGCCAAAGAAGGCGAGAGCACAAAAAAGTTCTTAATTTAGCAACACAAAATAGCTGCCCACGAAATTTTGCATCGTGAGAATAGCAGCTGTTGTGATGCCAGAAGACTGATATTTAGGAATTAGGAAGTGCTTTGCCAGGAATTTATTGCATGTGTTAGACATGAACAGCTAGCTAAGTGTTGTTAAAAAACAGTTACAGCAGAGGAAGTGTACAATTCCTGTGTTAGTGAAGTGTAGTTCGAAAAATTTGTCTTTGTTAAAATACGTGTGACATCAACATCTAGCAGTTCGGCATATGCGCCTGCCATCATCTTACTCCCACAATTCAAAGACCGTCATACCCAGTTCAGATTTACAGCAATGAAAATTCTTTGCTCTGCTGACTTAATGGCAAAGAAAACAGGATGAGCCAGAGCAGACTCTGAAGAGAGACCCAATAAAGAAGATTTGTGTAAAGACATTGGAAGAAGGCTTAGAAGAAATCGGGAAAAAAGGAAAACTCAGAAGCAGCAGAAGAGGCCATAGTTCTTTTTTCTGAGAAAGAAAACTAGACCGACTCTGTTCCCCCTTGATAATCTTGACAGACATCACTAGCAAACTCAGGAAAATTCTTCAAGACATGATCATGAATAATGGAAAACCCAAAATTGAAAACATGCCTAACTAGTAACCTATAACCCTGTGACAAACCCAACAATTCTGCATTATACTGAGCCAAACTGAAAACCCTATCACCAGAATTACCACCACCGCAAGACGAACCAAACTCATCGACCGAAGGAAAAGGAACCTTCGAGGACAAAGGAGCATTTTCCAACACTACAGAACCCAACAAACCCGAAACCACATCCGAACGATGAACCACGGACTTAGAAACCTTCTGCTGTAAAGAACTCGAAGCAGGAAATAAAACCGAAGATGGATCCAAGACGAAGCCGTCACACTAGAAACCCCAACTGAACCCGAACCCGAAGAAGACTGCACCTTCCACTTCTCTTCCTGAACACTTCCTAACCTATTTTCCCTACTCGTCTGTGTCTTACCTAACTCTGCATCAACCTCAGAACTTACACCTTGAGTGGGAAGGGGGGAATCTGCTGCCAACACAGCCTGCTCCGCACCGGGGGGGCCGCCATGAGGCTTGCTGTTCTCCATGCCCCCCGGCGCCCATTAGGGCTGGTTCTGGAACAGACAGGGAGGCTGAAAAAGAATGATTAGAATCAACTACGCTACTGCTATCACTATCTCTATTCTCTGTTAACTTACTCATCAGGCTAGAAATAGGCTAGACATACTGGATGATAAACTGTCCTCTAACTTCTTGAATAACTCTGAATCTAACACTTCCTTATCAACTGATTGTAACCCTACAGCTGATCCTGGCTTACGCTTACTCTTCGAGGCAAAGGATTTTCTGTTTCAAATAATCCTCCATTTGATCTACTGACCAAGACCTATACTCATCACATCTCTGACTGATACTACACTGAACCTTCCTACATAAAATACAAACAGAATGTCGATTGTGTTTGAGGGTACTCATCCTATGTTTGCCAGATGTGCAGGACCGATGAGCAGCAGCATCTCCAGTAGAAGCCTCGGTCATCGAAGATGTAGACGAAGTGGAAGCAGCGGCACTAGCAGACGGCATCATCTTCTTGTATGACTTGTCCAATGGAGTCCAAAGTACTGATCCAGCAGACGGCAACATCATCTTGTATGACTTGTCCCATGGAGTCCAAAGTACTGATCCAAAGTTAAAACCGGGAAAGAAGTTCCAAATCCAGTCAATAAAGTATAAATCCAGGAAAAAAGGTGTTGAAAACAGTCCAAAATCGTATCTGATGTCCAAATTCTTTAAATGGAGGTCAGGCTAAATGGCCAAAAGTTCGCCTGATGTGGGACACACCCACACAGCATGGCGAACAAATAAAATTGGGGATGTCGGCCTCTGTCGGCTGGTATTTGCAGCAGCGTTGCCAACGGTGCCTCAGGTAACTCATTTGACAAGATTTTTCCTGTAGCGTTAGTAACACTGACAGTTAATTACCCACTTTGTGGGTAAAATTATGGGTATATAGTTCAGGCTGGTCAGTGACCAGGCCTAATTCAGGTGTTCAGGGAGTGTACAGGCAGTCCCTGGTTTACGACGGTTCCGGCTTACGACGTTCCGAGGTTACGACGCTTTTCAAATATATTCATCTGAAATTATTTCCCAGCTTACGATGCATGTTCCGGGGTTACGACGCGTCGTACGCCGATCCGACGGAAGAAATATGGCCCCAAAACGGCAGAATAATCATAATTTGAAGGTTTTTTTGATGTAAAACTCAATAATAATGCAGTTTACATCGTTTTCAATGCACCCAGAGCATTAAAAGTAAGGTTTTCTTATGATTTTTGACGATTTTCGGCGATTTTCTGGCTTACGACGATTTTCGGGTTACGATGCGGCGCAAGAACGGAACCCCCGTCGTAAACTGGGGACCGCCTGTATTGCAATATCAAATATATTAAATTTCATTTAAAACTGCTATCTCAATATCAAAAAGAAATATTATAAGTTCAGTACTAACCAAGCTTCAGCTCTTGCGTTGATGGTTGAGCAATATTGTTAAGGTTAGTGGGCAAGGGCCGTGAGAGACGATCCTTCTGCTCTTTTGCAAGACTTTCCAGAAGATTAGCATTCTCTTCTAATTGTGAGTTGATCATGGTTTCTCGTTTCTGGCGATCCTCTGCAAAGAAGACAACAAAAGAATAAAACAAATATCATAAAGGGAAAACGGTTCTTCTCAGACTAACATTAGCCATGTTAAATTTGGTACTAACATTCTTCTGACAATACAAGTTTTATAACAAACACCGAGCAATTATACAATCTCTTCATTATGACAAAAATCAGATTATGATCACATTCAGTCAATCCTATGAAAATTAGAAATTTGTAACACACTGGCCTGCTCAAATGCCTCACCTAATAATGGAAAATATAGAAAAAATAAAGTAAATAAACTAAATTAAATAAAAAATACATAACCCATGACCACGATATAAATTACAAACATTATGAAAACAGAATTAACAATTATATATTTGGGACCAGGTCATAGCCAGACCACAGAAAATCCTGGCTGACAGAAATCACCCCTGAAAAACCCCCAATGTAAACAGTCTTGCTAGCTCATTCCAAATACATACTGCTGAGTTATCAACAGTAGTACAAAGCTCATGAAAAATCACTGTAATTCATTAGGTTTAGTTCCTTAGCAAAATTCTGGCCTGCTCCACAAGCATCTCTCCGGAAATGCTTACACCTCTTTATAAGCGCACTGTCAAATTCTGATCTCGCACCTTTCACTGTTTTTCGGCACTTCAAACTTTTCTGGCTTCCATTTTCAGCCGAAACCTAAATCTCTGCTGTTTTGGTTTCCTTAAACCTGAACATGTATGTGTGTGTGTGTGTGTGTGTGTGTGTGTGTGTGTGTGTGTGTGTGTTTGAGAGAGAGAGAGAGAGAGAGAGAGAGAGAGAGAGAGAGAGAGAGAGAGAGAGAAACTTCTGGCCTAGGTTGTTACAACGACAGATTTCCATTTGCAAAAGTCACATAATACAGTTGTAATAAGAATAATGATAATTTTAGTAAAACTGTTGTTTTTTGTACTGTATGCAGTTACAGTATATTTCATGCATATTATTGTATCATAATTTATGAACATAGTAACCACATGCCATTTGCATTCTGCTAATGTTTATTCTTAAAATCATCAGCTGATTGCATTTTACCAATGTCATCTCAGCCATTAGCTGCTAATTGAAATGTGTTTCGGAGATTCGTTTTATATGTAAATTATCAAAACACAATTTAAAAGCAACTTCTTTTGTCTATAAACGCAGTAAATTGAATGAAGTAAAGCTGTGATTTTGCCAGCAACGGATGTTGCTTTTGGCTCTTTCAAAACGTTTTCTGGCGTGCACATTATTTGTTTCCTCTACCACAGATACAACTGTAAATTTGGTGGCAACTTTCTTAACACTTGAGTGAAGGATGAATAAAGATTTATTTTATTCTTATTTATGGGAGTCACAGTTGAAAATTAGCAAATTGACATCTGTAACATAATCCTTAATAAAAGTGTGTTAGTTACGGTAACTGACATCAGCACGCGGCTGTTTCTTGATTCGACTGTTTATGCCAGTACTTGCTGTTGTTTATGCCAGTGTCTTGCACACAGCAGTAAGTGGCTGTTAATTATGAGAAATACGTAGTGCTGAATTCTCAGACACGTCACAATGTTGGTAAGCCTGATTTAATGTATGAAGATTTGCATTTAACCTAATGAACTTTGACTTCTAGGCCTATTTATTAGTTAAAAGCTAACTCGGATATAATATACATTATTAATGGTATCTATTGAAACAGACAGACACAGAAAGCCTAGCATAAGTAACACTGAAAATGCATCTTCCACTATACACAATGAATATGATGAAATCAAATTTTTTGGACAAAATTTTAATGATCGCATGAGACACGAGTATATATGCAAATTACGGTTCTTTTGTATGCTTGTACTTTTTAGTTTCAGAGAATGTTTTCAGTGGAAATAAGCTGTGCTTGTGTATTTACGGAGCAAGCTTCAGTTCTGAAATCGGAAATAATTTAAAAAATGAAACGTGGCGCCACCCTCTTAGATGCTTAGCCCTTTCATGCCCAAATGACGTAATGGTACGTAAAATTGCCCTGCTCCCCTTCCTACTCGACTGACGTACCGCTACGTAAAATTTACAGAAATTTTTCATACGTGTGTTAGGAGTATATTTTTTTTCATTTGGGCAGTTAGTGGTTTCCATAGGCTAAAGCATACCTTGGACCGTGTAACTCAAGCATCAATACGCCAGCCAAGCAGTTCCTGTACTGCGCATGTGCAAATCCCTGGCATAGTAAATTTCTCACGATGAAATCAGCTGACTCTACCCTCGCTTCTCTCTCGTATCTTACATCTTTTTTTTACATTGTTTACAAAATGTGGGATTACATTATTGGAAACACTGTTTGGTATCCTCTTTTTCTATAAATTTTTTAGTTCCTATACCGCGCATGCGCAAATCCCTGGCGTAGTAAAATTCTCACAATGAAATCAGCTGATCCTACCCTCGCTTCTCTCTCATATCTTACATTTTTTTTTTTTTACATTTTTTATAAAATGTGGGATTTCTATGTGGGATTATATTATTGGAAACACTGTTTCGTACCCTCTTTTTCTATAAATTTTTCACCAACTGTACTTATTTGTTTTTCACTCTTTTATATGTCGATATTTAGAGAATTTTGTGGGCTTTCTCATAAAAAAATTCATTCGCCTCACTGTTATAGTTTTAGAACTACGAACGATAATGTTGACAACAGTAACATTTTTTAGTTTCGATCAACTTATAACGTCAAAATGAAACTGTTGCCTGTACCAAAACCATTTTTCTTGATGCTCACTGTATTCCTCAACCTTTACTCTACATTTTCGTATATTTACAAAGTAATTCCTATGAAAAATAACTGAGATAGAGCTCTTCAAAAAGAATAACTTTCTAGAGCTAATTCTCACTGTACACTGGGCAGTGCGCTCTGTTTCTTACCCTCTTTTCTATAAATTTTTCACCAACTGTACTTATTCGTTTTTCATTATTTTATATATCGATATTTAGAGAATTTTGTTGGCTTTCTCATGAAAAATAATTCATTCGCCTAACTGTTATAGTTTTTGAGCTACAAACGATAATGTTGACAACAGTAACTTTTTTTTGTTTTGATCAACTTATAACGTCAAAATGGAACTGTTGCCGTTACCAAAACCATCTTTCTTGACACTCAATGTATTCCTCAACCTTTCCTCTAAATTTTCGAATATTTACAAAGTAACTCCTATGAAAAATAACCGAGATAGAGCTCTTAAAAAAAATAACTTTCTAGCGCTAATTCTCACCGTACACTGGGCAGTGCACTCTGTTTCTTACCCTCTTTTCTATCAATTTTTTCACCAACTGTACTTATTCAATTTTCATTATTTTATATATCAATATTTGGAGAATTTTGTTGGCTTTCTCATAAAAAAAATTCATTTGCCTGACTTTCATAGAAATAACTCAAATTTTTTCGTATTTAAGGGGCTGGGACTCTTATTCTGCCAATCCACCATAAAATATAAGCATTGAGAAAAAAAGGACAGCAAAATGAATGTTGTTGGCATAAAATTTCTATTTTTGCTGAATTTTCTAAATAATTATTTTTTCGCACTGTCCGATCTCTGGTAGGCACGGTGCTCAAACTATACAGATGCGAAAGTGTTAAGAAATAATGGTGGCTGATTAAAAAAAATCCCGGAATATGGGAGTTCCTGGACTACAAATGACGGATTTTCAAGGTCAAACTGCATCCACGCTGAGGAATATTTTAAAAATACATTTTCATTGTTGCTCAAGGCCTTATTCTTTAATCTCCATCATGTAATTCAAGCTATAGCCGATTCACTTAAGGTAGATTCTTGAGCCTATGGGACGTTTGTTTGGCGGCCTCTGATTGGCTGGTATTGGGAGGTATGCAGCTCGCTCACTGTTTCATTTTAATGTCTGTAGCTCATAAAACTTGAAATATTTTTATATTTCTTCATTTATCTCACGTTTTACACAAGATAGGAAAGTTTTGGTCATACCAAAGGTTTCGGTATTAATTGTGCAACTAAACCGTGATTTCCTGAAATCAGTAAGATAAAACACAAAGGAATTACAACGAGTAAAAGTGAAGAGAGAAACATTTCATTCTTTATACCTGTTTTTACATATCGTCGGATTTTGCATCATTCATGCGATCAAGATAAAATAAAACTTGTGTTTTCATACAATAAATTCACCCTGAATACGGTGGTGCTTTCAGATTTTAGATGCGTGTGATATGTGAAGAGAAAATGAAGAATATGTCGTTTTATGTTGCATCCGTACTTGACTCAGTTTGAATAGTGCCGAGAGACGGTGGTCTGCAGACTGCGAAACACCTTTGGATGTCGTTGGTCTTCTCAGCAAGAGCGTCCAGGTGCCGTTGACAGTTGCCAGTTAGCGATATGAGAAGTTTGCAGTTTCAACAATATTTACCGCATTATTATGTCATTATACATTTTCTGTAAATAAATGCATAGAATTCCCATTATGACTGTCGAACACTCTCACTCCAATATCATATATGTCCGTATGATTGGACTATGGACATATCTGATAAGGAAAAATGAAAAATCAAATGGATGCATCTGTATGATTTTTCATTCTTTTTGTTTCAATTGGTAATGACATGATTATATGTATGATTTTCCATTAATTTTTTTTTAATGGTAATGACATAACAAAATATGTAAGATTTTCTTTTATTTTTGTTCATATAGATAGCCTAATGACACTGTCAATGTAAGCTTACTGTATATGATTTTATTTTGTTTTATGACATAATACATCAGTATGCATTTCCATTCTTTTTGTTTAAATATATAAAGCTATAAAAGTCTTCTGATTCGTCTCATTATCCTACATGCGCTATATAGTGATGCAGGGGTGTGGGAACATTTACGGGAATTACACTTACTCAGATATGTTCAGACACACGGACATATATGATATTGGAGTGAGAGTGTTCGACAGTCATAATGGGAATTCTATGCATGTATTTACAGAAAGTTTAATGACATAATAATACGGTAAATATTGTCGAAACTGCAAACTTCTCATATCACTAATTGGCAACTGTCAACGGTGCCTCAAAGATCTCGCTGTTTGCAGACCACCGTCTCTCGGCACTATTCAAACTGAGTCAAGTACGGATGCAACATAATACGACATATTCTTCATTTTCTCTTCACATATCACACGCATCTAAAGTCTGAAAGCACCACCGTATTCAGGGTGAATTTATTGTATGAAAACACAAGTTTTATTTTATCTTGATCGCATGAGTGATGCAAAATCCGACGATATGTAAAAACAGGTATAAAGAATGAAATGCTTCTCTCTTCACTTTTACTCGTTGTAATTCCTTTGTGTTTTATCTTACTGATTTCAGGAAATCACGATTTAGTTGTACAATTAATACTGAATCCCATGGTATGACTAAAACTTTCCTATCTTGTGTAAAACGTGAGATAAATGAAGAAATATAAACATATTTCAAGTTTCTGAGCTACAGACATTAAAATGAAACAGTGAGCGAGCTGCATACCTCCCAGTACCAGCCAATCAGAGGCCGCCAAACAAACGTCTCATAGGCCCAAGAATCTACCTTAAGTGAATCGGCTATAGTACATGCATATATATTTGATAAATTGTCACAAAGTGCATGTTTTATAATAAAAAAAAAATATATGAAATTTTAGTGCAAAGTATTCCAACTTATTTAGCCTTACTTGCAATGCTGAATTCACTAGACACACAACTTCCAAAGTTGTGAACACTGAAGATAAAGAATAGCTACAAAATCAACACTGAGAGTCAATATACATAAGCACACCTGTCACCTGTTGGTAGGTTGAAACAGCCTCATTCTATTCTTTTGTGTCTTACATAAAAGATCTAGAACCAAGGGACTAGGATTGCACTTCTTTATGACTAATGGGTTTGTGTGTGAAATTTTTCTTCTTGGATTGCACTTCTTTATGACTGATAGGTTTTTGTGTGAAATTTTCCTTAATTTTATCAAATCTACAATTCCATACAAATTCATCAATCATAATTGGCACAAATTGCTATTTGGTGGGAGGCTGAAACAAAATGATCTCAAGCTACAGTGATATTCCAATTGGTCTAGTATAACTTTGGGACAGAGATGGGTCAAGAGACAAGTGTCTTAGAGCAACTTATACACAAAGCAATGGTTTGTATAAAAAATATTTTGATACATGCTCAAAACAAGAACTGTCCACTCTAGTGAGACATAGCTGGTTATGGCTTCAAAACACAATATTAAAATGAAGAGGAGGTGGAAGAAGAATCTACCACTTCTTTCACTACCGATAAAACATGCCAAGCAGCAATTTATGGTCCTGCCAAGTTCATGTAATAAACCTTTATGAACATCTTGTAGGTAGAACTGTGTAAAGATAGACAGACACTTCCATTTCACTGCCCTTACGATAACTGAAATCTCAAAATTCCTTTCAAATATAACAAAAGTTAATTCCTTTCAAATATAACAAGTTAAGAGGGACCTGATACATAATGCTGCAAGTGGCAGGGGCCTGTGCCAAAGTTTGGCTTTGTAGTAGCATCATTCTATGAAATTTACAACAGGGTTTCCCATGTGAGACATGACGACCAATATGGAATGTATCAATATAGTCAAGTAGATCCAAATACTGGTGCTTTACAGCATGCCCTGTTGTTTCAAGGCAGACAGAGGGAGTTGCATCCACTGACTACTGAAAATAGTTTGCTCTATTGTGATGACTTACACCAGCATCTGGCCAGACCTACATGAATACACCTTATACAGGCAGTCCCCAGTTATTGGTGGGCTTGGTTATCAACGATTCAGTTTTTTGGTGCTTGTATAGCAAGGAAAATAGGCGATTTTTGGCATTTATTAGCGCTGATAAGTGCCAAAAATGGGCTGAAAATCACCAATTTTCGGTTATTGGTGATTTTCACTTACTGTCACGCCGTTGGAATGGAAACTCCACCGATAACTGGGGACTGCCTGTAAACCACTGGACAGAAGATAGAGAGAAGAAAAGAGGTCACCTTCCACTCAATTGACTTCACCAAAATAAAAGTTAGCCAGAATGCTGTTCTGTCCTCGTGGAGCTCAAATAGTTACATAATTTGTCATGCAACCAACAAACATCCCAAGGAGAAAGTATCCTAGGATCTGTGGGGGACATCCTTGAAATGGAAGGGAGAAAAGGTATTCTGGCAACACCAGACAACTGCCATTAATACCAAGGATGGAGCATTGTTCCCATATTGCCTAAGTATGCAGCTGTTAAACCTTGCCAAATGACCTGCTGAAGCCAGTACAAGATGGTATTCCTGGACAATAATTTCTTGTGCCTGCCATCACTACCATAAGTTGTCAACAATCAAGCCTGAACTGTTGAATCCTCTGCAAGTAGTATTAGAAAAATCACTGGAAACACCATAATCTTGTCATGACTATAACTTAAAAAGACTTGGAGGATGGGATAGAAAAACTCTAGACTGCCTCATTAGGGATTGATAAGTTCTGACTCGTGACCATGAACTTAAACAATATGATAAATAAGAGGGGTCCCAACCCTCAGAGTGTCACTCCTAAGTAGGAGAGACCGTGCAGTTCGCCTACTCTTTTCATTTGTGCTATGGCTACCAAAAGACAGCCATGAGCATGACATTCCTGCAGCCTTTTCAAAGCCTCCTCAGGGGTTCATATAGTGCCTGAATGTGACTGTGGAGTACAACTGGAGACCTGGGAAAGGGTTAAGCAGTAGCTCTATACTGCAGAAAAGAGGAGCTTGTCTCAGAGAACTTAACTGAGAAATTCACAAGCTGCAGTACAGTGGCTCAGACCGGAGAGAGACCACTCTCATGGCACCAACAACATAAGATGGCCCACTTTGTCAAAAGCTGTGTCCTTACTGACAGCACCTCATATCTTTTGTGCAGCTCTTTGAGAAAATCCTCTCTCTCCCAGTTGCTGGATAGTCTCCAGGTATGGAGTGCAAGCAACTCCATAGACTGATAGTACCTAATCAGATGTGGCTGTTGAACCAATGTAGGCCATGGGGATGACTTTCTCAAGGCTGGTCACCATCTGGTCTGCTCATTCCCTCCTCAGACTCAGCAGGGGTAGAGCAGACAGAAAACATTTTGGCAGTGAAAGTATGGTTCACGGCAGGGGATTGTTATTGAAAGCTTTAGGGAGAAGGGAGCAGTGTACTATTCTCAGAGGACACCAACAAGGCCTTTTTCAGCTTCTTCCTCTTGAAACCTTACTTCATCCATTGGGCAGGTAACCAAGAAAGACACTTGAAGGAAATCAAGTAAGGAGTGCTTTCCTGTCCTCTGCAAACAGAACAAATTGAATGACAGTTAACATCTGACAGTCACATAATTGTTCCACACACACACTGACACACCCATAACACCTACGCTGTTATACTTTTTGTACAAAAGAGCCAGGTACTATCTTTCATACAACAAAAACCATAGCCAAAATACAAGCCAAAGTCATCAACAGGAAGACAAAATGTGGGTAAAACTTCTTCGATAACAGCAGCCATGTTTATAATTCAGTATGTTGATAGAACTGGAGCTGAAGTAATGCCCCTACTCATATACCATTTGCTAATACCTACCTTGTTACCGTGCTTCGCTGAGAGGACCAGCTTTTCTTGAAGGTATATTCATATAAAGAACTTCAAGTTTGTATTTTAGTAAGAAGAGATGACCTAAGTCCTAATTTTCACAGTCTCCTTTAGTGTAAACCATGGATGTTTACTTTACTTCGATCAGGCTTTCCATGACACCATACATCACTGGAGGCCCTCCAAGTTAACCATGCTGCTGGTCTGCAATTCAGTCTGAATGCACTCAACAATACCAAAATGAAGTGCACCCTTCTGGAAACTCATATTAGATAATAGCACAAATTTGCAGATGAGTTAAAAATACCTACAGTAATTTTATCAGAAGGTCTTTAGTAGCTGCAGAAAATATCTGCAAAACTGTTAAGGAGAGTGGAAGAACATCAAGGTCCTTCATCATAATTTGTCTGTCATACATTATACTCAGTATTCATCAATTCCAGGCTTTTAGAAACAAGAAGTGCAAATTCCTCATTTTCCTATTCACATGTACCAACTTTATTTCTTCTATGGATCAAGATGAAATTACAGCTGAGAGCAGGTTATCTTGGTATCACTGAAAGTATCTGAGAAGTATGCCAAGAGTATTCAGCAGTCACAGAAATTTCCATGAACACAGTCATGCTACAGCCAACTGGAATCCCCGTATACATATCCTTGGGAACTGCTGCAAAGTAACTTGTACTAAGAGGGAGGTAAGAATTTTCTGTTCATGATCAGTACTCAAAAAAAGAAAAAAAATAGGAGGACAACTCAACATTCATTATAAACACTAGAGAATTTCAGGTTTTTAACAACACACCAAAAGTACACAGTAAAATTATGGAATATAATCCTTGGCTGAATTCTACATACATGTCACCAGTTGGATCACTGTAACTTGCAAATTTCATCACCATGAGCAGTTAAAATCACGAGAGAGAATACATGCACATACAATAGTGTCCTGTACATTTTTAGGATTACATTATAGTACATTAATATACACAAGTAACTAATGTTTCACAAATTTTGATGATATTTCATTTCAAAATAAATGGTTAAATAGGTGAATATGTGTTAGAAAATATTGGGTATATAATATATATTGTTTTAAGTGGCTTCAAATTTATAAAAGTTTTAAAATAAATTACTCACTTTTACAGGTATTAAATTTATAATGAACTTATCCAAACTTACTAAAATAACACAAAATCTGGACATACCAAAGTAATTCAAAAATCCTGTATCAATTCCAATATCTGACAATGACTTAAGGTTGCTGAAGTTAATCTGACTCTTCTTTTGATCAATTACATTGGCTGTAGCAGTTGTGTCACTGAAAAGTAAAAGAAAATATATAAAATGTTGAATTATTACATAGCTAGTTAACCGTTTCAGTTTACTGTATTAAGTACTGTATTTGCAAGTAAACAATTCTTTTTTAGCCAAGATATGGTCCATTGCTGATAAAAAAAATTTAAACCCCTACTTCAAATAATTACATATACATACATGGGTGGATACAAAAGGGAATTAATTCGCTCTTCTTCTTCCTGCATCTTCCGTCTCTCTTCAATAACACTCTTCGTTCGTGAATGTTGTTGATGCGTCAAGAGATTCAAAAGCTGATCAACCAAATGCATGGCCATATCACAATCTTGTGAGAAATCACAGATGCTGTACACAAGAGAAAAATAACATTACTTTCCTTACAAAAAGGCATAAAGAATGAGCAAAGTACATAAAGCTTTATCTAGACAAAGCATTAGAGAAATAGAAAAAGGGAGAAGAAACTGACCAAACTCTGGAAGAAGTGATAAGTCCACACCTGAAAGGATGAAGTTTACAACAAATTATTAACAAATACTAAAAAGTTATACAGTACTGACAACAAGAAATATAAAGTATAATATCACAGTAACAGTTTTGCTGTTTGGCATGTCTTAAACGGAAATATCCCTTAAAATGGATTACCATCAGACCTTTTCAATACAAGATTTTTGGTTGGTACCACACTACACTACTGAATTCTCTTTAAAATGACACTTAATAGTTTACAGAATTCTGAAGTAAAATATCAGTCTGGATTTAAAATATAAATCATATTTATGCACACTTATTTACATCTGATATAAAATACGACACAGAATACATAATACAAGTACAAAAACTGATGATTAAGAAAATCAAAACAGATGCAAGTGTTCAGTATTAAACAAAGCAGTCACAATGAATGCTTAATATAAGCAATTAAAAAAGAATGAACATGATGTAAGATGTCATTTTATGACATACATAGAAGTAACCCAGTCAACTTAACACTCCACCACAATCAAGAAGAAAGAACCAGAACAACAATCATAAAAGTACTTAAAGTGCTGACCTGGCAATACAATAGCACCACTAAGATTATTTCCCTTACTACTACTTCCAAAATGCTTAAAAGAAAGAATAGAGTGGCAGAAGAGATAATAAAAAAAATCAATATGAATACAACCAACCTTAAGGTGACCACATGGGATGAATGGAATCAGTAGTCAATAAAGTCACTGTGGGGATGCTATGCAAAAGGCATATGGGTGAACTCAATGAATTCAGTACAGTAGAACCCCGGTCTTTGACCATACCAGAAGTCAACAAAATCGGATTTCGACGTGAAATGTCGAGTAAATTTTGCGTTGGATCTTGAACAACAAACTGGAATCCGACCTGACGCGATCCGACCCGGCGACGAAATATATGATGTTTGTAAACAAAAGTATTTCGGTAACGCCGCCGCTAGTTGGCGTCGTTGGTGGCGTTCTTCCCCCACACATTTAAAAGCACTTAAAGCCCACTCACGCTGCCGCTGCTGTTTGAAAAAGAAGTACACACTTGTACAGGTACATTTTAGTTTTTTTGTCTTCTGCAATACATTCTTCTTCGAATCATGGGTCCCAAGCCAGTCACAGCTGATAAGCAGAAGAGGAAGACGGTGAGGACGACTACTGAACTGAAGGAGGTAATTGAAAAATATGAAAGGGGCATTCATGTGACTGACTTAGCTCTGGAATATAAGTTACCCAGGTCCACCATTAGCCCATTTTTGAAGAACAAAGAGGCCACTAAAAGTGCTAGTGTTGCGAAGGGGGTTACGAGTTTGACGAAACAGAGGCCTCCCGTAATAGACGAAATAGAGAAATTGTTATTAGTGTGGATTAATGAAAAGCAGATTGCTGGGGATAGTGTATCTGAGGCCATGATTTGTGCAAAGGCCAAAAGTTTGCATGTTGACCTAATGAAAAATAGAGCAGGATCGAGTACCGAGCATGAGTTTATGGCCAGTCATGGATGGTTTGATAGGTTTAAGAAAAGGAGTGGCATCCACAGTGTTGTTAGGCATGGGGAGGCAGCGAGTGCTGATAAGAAAGCTGCAGAAAAGTACGTGACCGAATTTCAGCAGTTCGTAGATGAAAATGGATTCGTGTCAAACCAAATTTTTGATGCCCCAAGTCAGCTTGGAGATGACCCTGAAGCTGAACCCCTTCCTCTGTGTGACCCAGATGTAGAGGAAATTGTTTCTGTGGCCAAGTCCATGGGCTTGGAGGTGAGTTCTGATGACATAGAGGAGCTGGTGGCAGAACACAACACTGAGCTGACGACAGAGGAACTCCAGGAACTTCACGAGGAGCAGCAGAAGATTTTGGCTGAGGAGGTGTCTGGAGAGGAGGAGAGTAAGGAGGCGACTACAGGCACTAAAGAAATTAAGGAGATGCTTATGCACTGGGAGAAATTCCAGGAATTCTTTGAGAAGCATCACCAAGACAAGACTGTAGTAAACCAGGCTATTGACTATGTTGACGACAACCTAGTCAATGTGTACAGGAAACACCTGAAGAAATGTCAACAGCAGACAATGCTGTACAGGTTTTTTCAAAAGAAGAAAGCCAGCCCAGTCCCAGTGCCAAAAAACAAAAGAAAGAGGAATCTCCTGAAGAGCAGCAACCAGACTGTATGGAAGGAGATTCCCCTTCCAACCAATGATGCTCTCTCCATACCTCCTCTCCACATCCATCTCCACAGATCCAGAGCCTCATCAATGTCAAGGTATGGGCCCTACTGTCATGGTTAAAAACTTTTTTTAGTGTTTATAAATGACCTAGAGATACAGTACAGTGAATAATATTTATTCATGTAAGTTAAAGCAATGAAAGATGTCATAAATACAGTACACACTGAGTTACTAACAGTACATTTCATTTTGTGTTTAATCCACAGGTTACTGTACAGTACTGCACTTCACTGAGTGAATCTCCCAGAGCCATTCAGTGGGAGCTGTTCATGAGTGTCAAGGTATGGACCATGCCGTATTAGTTGTTAAAACCTTTTTAATGTTTATAAATGACCTAAAGATGCTTGTAAGATTAAGGATTTTGTGTATTATTACAGCTCATAACAGTAAAATGTTTCTACATTTCATTTTGTGTTTAATCCACAGATTACTGTACAGTATACACTTCATTGAATGAAGTTCCTGGAGGAGTTCAGTGATTGTGTGAGGGGCAACTGTACATATTCATCAATGTCAAGGTATGGATTAAGCTGTAGCCTACTGGTTGTGAAAAGGTTTTTAATGTGTTTATAAATGACTTAGAAATGCTTGTACAGTAAGATTTAGGATTTTTGTGGAGATTAGCCTAAATCTCAAACCATTTCTACATTTGATTTTGTGTTTATTCCACAGGTTTACACTTCGTTGAATGAAAGTCCTGGAGGAGTTCAGTGCTTGTGTGAGGAGCAACTGTACATATTCATCAACGTCAAGGTATGGATAAAGCTGTAGCCTACTGGTTGTGAAAAAGTTTTTATTGTGAAAAAGTTTTTTATGTGTTTATAAGTGACCTGGAAATGCTTGTACAGTAAGATTAAGGATTTTTGTGTAGATTAGCCTACAGCTCAAACCATTTCTACATTTGATTTTGTGTTTATTCCACAGGTTTACATTTTGTTACGTGAAAGTCCTGGAGAGGAGCAGCTGTGTAACATAGAGTGTACAGTAATGTACAGTAAATTTAGGTGTAGCAGTAGAACGTGTACAGTACAGTACGGTACAGTGTAATTTCAATTTAGGCGTAGCAGTAGAACATGTACATTTCAATTTAGGTGTAAGGTGTACAGTCCATAGTTAGTAGCAACGTACGTACAGTATTAAGTACAGTAGTATTAAGTCTTATATGTTTGTGCTAGTATTAAGGATTCCTTTTGTAGACTAGTTTTAGTAATTACATTCAGTACATACAGTGCAATAATAAAATGAAAAATGAGTTAATTTCTGGTTTTCTTGTTTATCCCTTTAACATTGCATAGTAACAGGTACACGGTGGCGGTAGGCCTCTTAAGATTTACTTCCTCTCTCCCTCAAAACTCCATTTTTTACCCCTTTAATATTACATAGTAACGGGTACACGGAGGTGGTAGGCTCGTTAAGATTTTGTGTTGTCTATGTAGGGTTACTGTACAGTAACTTCCTCTCTCCCTCAGAACTCCATTTTTTTTTACCCATTTAATATTGCATAGTACGTATCAGGTACACGGAGGTGGTAGGCCTCTTTAAAATTTCAGTTTGAATGGTGTAGAGAAAAACAAAGAGCATCGGAGGTTGTCCACTGCTGCCAGGTGTATGATCACGCAAAACATTGCTGGCTATCTACATTCAGACATTTGGATATTACATACTGTACATATGTACAATATACAGTACAGTATTGATGATGAAAATTTAGTACATACAGTACAGTATTACGTACTTACATACACTAATTTGGAAACAAGTGTAACTACAGTACATACAGTCTCATGTTCGATTTTTTTTTTAGACAGGCGCACGTGTGCATTTCTGTAGCGAATGCAATGTTTACGTGTGCTGTTCGTTAGTGAATGCCTTAAGGTTCTCGGTAAAGAAGAGCTTAGCTTGAGGTTAACTCAGAGATTCTGCTTACAAGGAATAGTCTCATGCCCAAATTTTTTTTAGACAGAGGCACACGTGTGCATTTCTGTAGCGAATGCAATGTTTACGTGTGCTGTTCGTTAGTGAATGCCTCAAGGTCTCGGTAAAGAAGAGCTTAGCCTGAGGTTAACTCGGAGATTCTGCTTATAAGAAATAGTCTCATGCTCGATTTTTTTTTTTTTTGACAGAGGCGCACGTATGTATTTCTGTAGCGAATGCCATGTTTACGTGCTGTTCGTTAGTGAATGCCTTAAGGTTCTCAGTAAAGAAGGGGTTAGCCTGAGGTTAACTCGGAGATTCTGCTTACAAAGATATTTTATTGAAAAATACATGTTAGGGTATCATAACATTTATTGAAAGTTGTTTTACAGTGATTTTGTACATTACAGCAGACTCTGAATGGAATTTACCATAAATTAATACAATACTGAACGTACACAATGTTTATGTAATTAGTACCGCGATACGCCACCAGGACGGCGCTTTGGTTTGTTTACATCCGCTCTTGCCACAAGCTGCCAAGTGCCGACGTAACTTAGGACGTTTTTCTTAATTTTTATAACAGACTCTACAGTACATTCGGCTTATTTTTAATATTGTATTATTAATTTAATGTAATGATGAGGCTTGTTTTTCATTGTATTTATCAATAACAACAGTTTTTGTGTGTACCCGTTACAGTACATTCTGGAGTGCTTATAGGCTGCCTAGCCTAGCCTATGGCGCTCGGTCTACCACTGGTCGTAGGCCAATTTTTTTGATACAGTATGCATTTAAAACTGTAAGAAGACTTCTAATAAGGTAAGTTATTTAACTCTGAACTTAATTAATTGTAATGTGTGTAGTGTTTTGTATAAAAAGGCAAGGCTGGAGTAGTGACTGGTGGTTAGGAACGGATTAATCCATTTTCAGTTATTTCTTATGGGCGATATTGATTCGGAATTTGACAAAATCGAATCTCGACGCTCCTTTCAGAACGGATTGGCGTCGAGAACCGGGGTTCTACTGTACAATGTACAATTTTAACCTACTGTATAACATACGATGCTCAGGCTTGCAAAATATAAAAGGATTAAAGGTTTTTGGGGCTCAGAATCTGTAAGAATGGTACATACGGGAAAGGAAGACGAGGAGGGCCATGTTGTGATAGAGAGACAGGTCTTAAAAAAATACAACAGTGTTAAGAAGCTAATATTGAAAGTTGTTAAAATAAATAAATACATAAAGGTAGCAATAGCCAGCACAAAGTGGAAATTGAATTTTTGATTACCAGTAAATATGAAAATTCCTTCAGTAAACCTCTGAACTGGTGTGACAGCAAAATAAGACAAATTTTGAAGTAATTTGTATTCTTCCTAACAAACAAACCCTCAGTCTTTACATATGGATAACTTTCGGCGAAGCTGGAAAGTCTGACCATTAAACTTTGGCAAGGTAGTTATGGTAACAGTTACCTATAGTAACCGCCCACCCAACAGGCAAGCATTCAATCTCTTCAGTTTACTTTTGGCTGAACTCTCGACGAGACGTGCTTTTCTTCTGTCCTGCCATTTGGCCTTTTTTCCTCTTGTTGTATATTTTACATTTGTAATTTGAAATATTGATTTGGATATATTGAAACATTTGTGTATTTTCATATATTAAGACATTTCAATATGTGTTATTTCTATGTCTTCAATGATATATTTACTTACTCATACTGTGTAGCAGGCTTAGGTGTGGAGTTTTTCTCCCTTTATATCATTGTTGTTGTTTCTCACACACTTTCGTCTCAGTGTGTGTTTAATTACTTTCCTTTTTAGTCACAATGTTTTGATTCAAACTACACAATTTCTGGGAGCGTGGTAATATTTTAGTTTTTCAGATGTTTTGTAAATCGAGATGATCGAGACGTTACGGATTCATGTTGCAGCCAAGGGTTTCATGTGAGGACTCGTCTTACTTGACATAGCAGGCTTTCCTCCACTCCCCCACCACGAATGTTAATGGCGCAAGTCCTATAGTTGCGTTGGTCCTGACTACATGTTCAGGACCAGTCAAAATTTACCGTCTTGTCTCTTTCCCGTCTTGGGGGGGTGTGTGTGTGCGTGCGAGTCGTATGACTCACTCCCTCCCCAAGTGGGAAGGCATATTATTTGTTTCTTTTCAGGCCCAACAGTTCAGAACTTGTTTTGCCTCTGGACTTCCCCTTCTTCTTGTGCGAGTTGTCAGCCCTGCTGCTCACCCTGAAGTTGGACGGCTGCATGTTCTACTCAGTTCTTGAGAGCCCCTCTACATTTTCTTCTCTCTCCCAGTATTGCCACTTCACTTATTGGTGTACCTCGTCCAACTCGTTAGTTCTGTGGTGGAAGCTTCGAACCAAGCCAGATCTGATGGCAGCTTGTTCCCTTGAGAGCCTGGGAGCCCCATCTACGTAGTGACTTCTAGGGGTTGCTCTCCTCCTGGGATGGTGGGGACAACACCATTTTGTTCTTCTTTTCCAGGTTCAGATGAACAGTTTACGTTGTCTTAGACGGACTGCTTTTCTGATGTAGCCTTCGTCTGCTTCTGTGGCTTCTCGTCTCCCTTCCAATGTTTTATCATCTGATGCCCTTCACTTTGGTTGCCCCTGTGTCATATATATGAAATAAACTTATATTATCACACAATTTTATTAGAATACATGATTATACCTGCTCTTACACATAGTAATTTCTGCTTTGGTAAGAGTCGTCTACTCCTGTGACGTCACAGATAGGATGTGATGTCATGGCTAGTTCTTATGATGTCATCAACCAATTCCTCCGACATAGTTTCAATCAATCGAACTGGCCTTTCAGAGAAGTACTACCCGTCATCCACTATCTCAGACATTGGGGGTTTTTAGGAATTCTTCACTTTCTTCACATGTACGTGTACTGTGGTGAGGCCCTCCAGTTGCAGTAGAAGTCGACAAAGATAATCCTTTCGCCATTGTTATCTTCGCCTCCTATCGGTGCTCTCCCTAGCCTATGGACTGGGGTTTCTTCATGTCGTGGATCTCTCTCCGAGACCCTGCTACACAGAGCATGAGGTGCATAGTTTCCTCATATACAGCAAGTTGAAGAGGTAACCTGTGTCACCTACACTAGTTCCAGGAATATACCCCCGAACTAGTATCTCCTCTGGCCTGACTGAGGCTCTCATAGGATTTCATGCCCTTGCTGGATGTGAATTTATGTCTGCTTTCAACAGACTGGGAAAGGTAAAACCATTTCAGCAAATGGAAGCTATTACTGCAGAAAATCATGTAAAAGCCTTGCATTCTCTGACATCAGAAGTAGACATGATCGCCATGACTTCCCAGGTAGAGGGAGCAACTGACATTCGTCCTGTACGTGACTCGGTAGCTCCTTCCGAGTTCTTTGGTTTCTTTGGAAATCCGAGACTCGGAAGATGCTTGTCTCGAGCGTTCAGCTTTGGCCGGGGGTTCGGCTCAAGCAGGACACTCGGTTTTCTTTGGAACTCCGGGCCGACGATTTTCACCAGATGGTTCAAGATAGAAGCAGCCATGGAGATTCTAGCAGATGTTCCAGCCAGAGCGCTGATGCGCCTTCTTTGTTGAACGTGAGAGATTCTGGATGCTTGGGGATGCGTTTCCAGCATAGGCTTTGTCTCCTCGACGCTTACACGTTCGTGACTTAGTAACCATAGTTCTAGATATCCACGGACATGACCACGTTTGACGTTCGTCTTCCCACAAGGACGTTCAGCCAAACAAATGATGAACTTTCCTTTCATGTATGTGAGGGATTCTGCATGACCATGGACGTGTTTCCACCCTAGGACTGTTGTCGACTTGATGTTCAAACATCCATGACATTAGCCACTGTCTTTCCACACTCTTCCAGGAGGCCCTCTGACCTTCATTCATGCTTTTGCGACCGTGTCTTGTTGCAACTCTGAGTCTGTGAAGACATGCAAGTATGTGCAGTTGGTCCATCCCAGTCGGTCGTCTCATACATTCAGACATGACAGCATGGATGTATGGCCACATATCGGCACATGGCCGTCACACAGGGGAATCTGGAAGTTGTCTCAAGATGGCGTGTCCAGACACAGACCATCAACCTAGCTTGAGTGAAAGGTTGAGGAGTGAATAGGATGGCCTACGGCCATGCCACATTGAAGTACCATTTCCTGTCCATTCACCGCCTCATTCATTCTGTTGAGTGAAGAGCATTGATATAACTTCAGTGCACATCTAGAATAGAGCCGAATCACATCCACAGCCTTCCGAATCATGGTCACGGCTGTGTGCATTCTGTCCACGGTCGTCTGCGACAACCATGTGCAAGTCATCAGCAGCATGTCTGTGCAGTGCCTTTCGATCATGTAGGTAACGGCCAACGTTCAAGGGGTGATGCACGTTCATTTGCCCTCGTCCGTGCTCATGACTTTTCAAGTCCGTCCGAGGATGTGATTCTTAACACGTCCGCGGATATAACCCTTCAAGATTCCAAGGACGTGTGAGAAGAGGTCTTCTGTTTCCAATCAGGACCTCTCTCTCTCTCTTTTCCTTATGGTGTTTACCTTCACCATAGGAAATGGAGGACTTGAAGAATAGGATTTTCTTTCCTCTTATGGAGTGGTTATTGATCCCATTCATGAGTTCAATATTATTTATATAATAATTCTGAAGTTTAAATCCCCACCTGTGATTGCTACTACTGCTGTTGAAGCTCTTCTAAGCTCAGGAAAGGATTTGAGAACACCTCTGGATATTCTTGGCTATGGACAGATGAGGAAATATCTCCTGTTCCTCATGAACTTGGTGGGATTAGGTTTGGTGGCTTACTTAGACTAGCCTAAGCAGGTAAGTCCTTAGCCTAGCCTACATTACATCAAAGGAATAGGTTCCTCTCTGGCATTTATAAAGAACTTGTCTGTTCATAGGATTTTGAATGCTGGTTCTTGGCTTCGTGAGACCACTTTCACTTCCTTCTACTTGAAGGACTTTGGCCATTACGTCCTTGGATACTTTTTCCTTGGGTCTGGTAGTGGCTGCTCAACAAATTGATGATAGTGTGGAAGGAGGAATGAGTGAGATGACTGGTCTCTTTTCCTTCCCATTTTTCCTTTCTTCTCTACGTACAGACAGTTTTGAAGAATAGACACATCATACGCTGGAATTGGCTTGATGCAGGTGATTTTTGCAGTCATGCTGTTACAGCATTTATATGTTCCATACAACATACAAATATGCATCTCAGTAGCCTTTACTTCTCTCTCCAGCAAGGGGAATGAGGAGTGGTGACAAACCCATTGCATATGGCTGACATGGTTTGTTGCTTGAACAGATATAGTTCTCTTTGACTTCCATATATGCAATGAATCTAACATATTACATTGTATTTTAACCTAGTGGACTGGGTGTTAGATACCCACATATGTAACAACTCAGAGGCTTAGGTCTTCTTCCTTAGAACCCTAATTTCTAGGAAGTGATCAGGTGTGCTGAACCTCCAGTCAGTTCAGGATTCTCATACCTCTCTCCAAGCGTGAGTCTATCATGTTAAGACTGTTTGTTCTGCGTATGAACAAATGACAAATTTTTCATTACATTGTATTTTTCATAGCTTAAAAACCTGAGGTCTTAACACTGACTGCCCAACTCTAGCCACCCCTCTCATGTCTTATCCTGGGCTGGAAGAAAGACTGGATACATAACGAGGTTCTAGCAAGGTCTCTGACCCGCTTCCACCTCATCTTCCTATCAGATGCCAGATGCCATACATTCCTTGCATATACAATTTTTGACTGTCTTCCTTCTGGTATCGATGAGATCTTACTGATAAGGACAGTGGAACTGATCGAGACACTGATCCCTTTCTTTTCTAGTTACTTTCTTTTCTACCGAGATAGGTAAGAAGATAAGACCTAGCAGATGTGGGACCTATGTAATAAACATGACTGAAGTATCCCAACTGATATAACATTTGTTTTGTACAAATGTATCTTTCAGCAGCATACCCTTCCTCTCTTTGGCTAAAGGGGAAAGGAATTATATCAGACATGTGATGATTGATACCTGAACAGATATATCTATCAACTGATGTGGAGACTTATTTCTAAAAACTTATTTTTAGTCAAGGAAGTGTGTCTGGAGCCCCTTTCCTTGGCCCTCATGCTGTTACATTACTCCTATCAGGAGTGGGAGATGCAGGCAGTAATTGCTGCTTACAATCCTCAGTATGGTAACAACACCACCAAAGGTCGTAGTGTCCTTCCATGTCAGATCTGCGAAAGCGGTAGTGCTCAGACAGACAAAAGTACTTTTGGTACAATGGCCAACAAGGAATCAAAAGCAAGATGGATGAAATGTCAACACTTTTTCGATGAAGTCAAGGGATAGGACGATTGATCTTGACTTCTGGTTCTTGCTCAGCCTAAAAAGAAGATTGATCATGCTCAAGTACATTGGGAAGATCATAATAAAAATGAAAAAGTTATTGAGCTGTGTAGTGTCCAAAGAATGGAAATGTGCAATTCTCAAATTTTGAGAGAACTTGGGGATATGATGAGAAAGGGAGAGCAGGAGTGAATGCAATTTGATGAAGACCAGTAGGAAGGCCCTGGAAGTCATGAAGTTGATGATGATACAGGCAGTCCCCGGTTAACGGCAGGCTCGGTTAACAGCAATCTGGTTTTATGGGGCTTGTCTAGCGACGAAAATCGGCAATTTTCTGCGCCAAAATTTGCCGATTTCCACTTATCGGCGCCGATACATACCTAACAGAGGCACCGATAACCGAAAATCGGCACTTTTTCGGCGCTGATAACCGAAAATCTGCACTTTTCGGCGCTGATAACCCCCGAAAATCAGCAAAAAAGCGCAGAAATCACCGATTTTCGGTTATCATCACACCCTCAGAAACGGAACCCCGCTGATAACCGGGGACTGCCTGTATACAGTAAACCCCCTATATTCGCGTTCTCATGATTTGCAGACTTACGCATTTGCGGGTTTCTCTGTGGAACATATCTAGCCATTATTCGCGGAAAATTCACCCATTCGCGGTATTTTTCACTGAGAAATATTCACTAAATACTGTATTTTCATATAATTTTCATGAATAAATGCACTTTTTGTGATAAAACTATTAAAATACTTGGGTATAAGCATTTTTACAGAGTTTTTCTTGTGTTTAAACTTTCAAAATGGGCAGTTCTAAGTGTTTTTAGAGGGGTTTTAAGTATTCACGGATTTTAGCTATTCGCGGGGGGGGTTGTGGTACACATCCCCCGCGAATACGGGGGTTCATTGTACCAACTGCTGGCTATACAAACCATCTCATATGATGAAGATGATGAGAAGCCCATTACTGACTTAACAAAATCAGACAAATGAAGATAATAATGTACCCTGGCTTAACAAAATCATGCACTGCTATACTGAAATGCCCCATCTCAGGCATTCTGATAACAAGCATTGTCCATTCGCTAGTGAGGCCTGGCAATTATGGTGTTTGTTAAAGCAAGATTCAGCTTTCATAAGGAAATATACTACTATTTATTTCGATAATTTTGATCAGTACCGCATGATCCTAGGTGAGTTACACTGCATTATTCACAACTCTACTGCTGATCATATTTGTAAAATTGGGGACCTTAATTCTCACCCCACAAAGCAGTTTTATAATGAACTTACTCGCTTCTGTCAAAATCACGCTCTACGAATTAGCGATGTAATGCTCCTCCCTCCCTCCTCCTACACCTATGTACAGAACAGAACGGACACAGTTACAACCTCCTGGCTGGACCACTGCATTACGTCCCCTCAACTTCATGACTCTGTTGTGACATGCAACATTCGCTACGATCTTACAATGGGCTATGATAATATCCCCTTACAGGTGTCATTCAGTAGCCCATCCCTCCCTACCGTGAACCCCCTAACAGATCACCCACCTGTTGTTAACTGGGATTTTAAAAATCAACAGAAAACCAGGTAACATCAGTGAGGCCATAAACAACCTACCTAATAATAAACTGCCTGGCAGCGATGGTCTGTCTGCTGAAGCTTTCAAATTCTGCCATCCGATAATTTACATTTTGCTAGCTGCTCTGTTCAATGCGTGCATAATTCACCAGTTTCTCCCAGACTCCCTACTCTTCACTTAATCATCATCATCATCATCCAGGTGCCATATCCCCAAGGACGTCGGCAATCATGGCTCACCACTCCTCTCTATTTCCGACTCTCTGCAGCAACTGAGCTGCAGACATTCTTCCCCCAGTCATTCTCACCAATCCATCCATATATTTTTGTCTAGGCCTTCCTCTCGGCCGACTTCCATTGATTTTACCAGTGAGAGACAGATGCTCTAGCTCTTGTCTTCTATGTGACCCACAAACTGCATTTGTTTACCTCTTACTAAAGCCAAAAGTTGTCTCTCAACGCCTACTCTCTCTAATACCTCCTGATTAGTTTTCCTTTCTGTCCATGATATTTTCAGCATCCTTCTACAAAACCACATTTCTGCAGCCTGTAACCCTCTCCTCGTCTGCCTTCCTCAAGGTCCAAGTTTCACAGCCATACAACAATACAGACCAAACAAAACATTTCACAAACCTCCTCCTTAGATTCAGAGATATTTTCGAGCTGGTGACTAATTTCTTGATCTTTCCAAATGCATCTTTTGCCATGGATATTCTCTTCCTGATCTCTTTTTCACAGTTTCCATCACTTGTGACAGTGCATCCTAAATAATTAAAACTATCGGTTTGTTTAACTGTTTCAGCATTAATTCTTATATCTGTTCTTGGGGGGGGATTTCATCTTTGGTGATAACCATAACTTCTGTTTTCTTAATATTTATTGACAGACCTCTTTCTCTGCTTGGCTGGTGTAAAGTACTGATTAAAGCTTGAAGTTTATCATGAGAGTCTGCAACAAGTACTGTATCATCAGCATATCTGATATTATTAATACTGACTCCTCCAACCTTAATTCCTTCCATATTTCTGAGACCTCTCATTATCATTTCACTATATAAATTGAAGAGATCAGATGATAACACACAACCCTGTCTTACACCTCTCTTGATGTTCATTTAATACCATTAATAAAAAACAAGCTAAAGGATACAATTATCCTCATGCAATTATCAATTGCATTGAAGCTTGAGTCTGTTCTTCTAGTGAGACTTCTCCCCCCACTACTGACAACCAGCTTTAAAGCAAACCACTCAGCCAACCTGCATCTACATCTTGAATGATGAACTATTACCTATCATCAGCCTCTCCTGTTTTCCTATGTTTTGTAGATGAAAACATTGACAGAGTAAATTACGGCTCTTCCTGAAGGCACAAACGAGGCACACCTCTACTGTATATCTAATTGGCATTTTATGTTGTTGGTTCTCCACACCGCAATTTTGTGTCAAATGAGATAACACACTGTCAGAACACCTTCGGCTCCCTAAACGGGCTCCGCAAGGGGGCAAATCTCCATGCCTGTTTAAACACAGATGCCCTGAATGTCAAACTGAACTCACACCCAATCAGATGCACTATCAACAAAACAACAATAAACAATCTCCCCATCAGTACAAGGTCCCAGCGATTCATTGACAAATATGCAGAGGAATTTGATATACTATGAAACCAATCAGTGTGCCAGTCCTCTAACATATTGCAGAACCACCACTGAATTTGTGCATGACGTGTTGGGACATTATCATGGACGACCTAAAAGATACAGCAGACATAGAACAGAGGTGTCGTAAACAACAACTGGCAACATGATTATAAAACAAAACTGCTGCTCTTCCGCTCCTACTGAATATATAACTATAGCAAGACCATGAGGCGATCACTGTTGTTCACAGACATTTTCACAAACACTTTCACTATCACTCAGCCATGCAGAATAAAAACCACCTGGATAATTTGAAAATCATTGTGAGGGCGAACAATGTCCAGTCTGATCACCAGACTGAGAAACAGCACTGAAGATACATAGCATCCTGAGCAGTGAGGCAAGAAGAAGATCTAAATTGTGGGAAAGATGGAATAAAGGCATTTGTTCTAAATGCCTTATTCTCAAATTATGAATGTCATCTCCAGAATCTGTTGTTATTATTATTATTATTCAATATTATTATTATTATTATTATTATTATTATTATTATATTTCTGCATTCCTTCCTGTTTTTGGTATTCTTCCTGTTATTACTGTGTTTAATATCATTGTAGAGTTTTGCAATTTTCAATATTCGTATTTAGCCTTCTGGACCTGACTTCTATAATCACCTATGGTCCCATGATGGAAATTAATCGTCTGCAATCTGTATTTTCTATTGTTGTCACTTTTAATTTTTTTTATATTATTCCCCATATAATTACTATCATTACCATTATAATGAATTCTATTTTTTCTACTTCTTCAGCAACTGTGTGGATACCGGCGATAATTAATTTTGTCATGTTACCTTATGTATCTAGACTGTGTGTAGTTTATTTGCATCTTCCATGTATATGGCCCTGAGCCGCAATAAAGATTATTATTATTTTATTATTATTATTATTAATTCACATACAAAACCATTACTTTAAGTTAATTTTATCTACAGTAGCAGTTGTCTCCAGACACCCCCACACGAAAAGTCTCCTTTTTCATCTTTCTGGTTATGTATCTTGAACCTTGCACAATCCTAGTCAGGGAACTGGTCAGTTTCTGAACAGTATGAAACAGGTGCAGATTGGAGGGGTTGTGTCAAGGGTCAATCTTCATTAAATATGAGCACAACTAGTCTTAAAACGAAAATGATATCTGTTTTTACACGCAGACATTACTTTATGTTAGCCTGAATAGCTACTTAGTAGAAGGCCTCATTACCAGGAAACTATCAGATGTCTTAAAACCTGAAGGGGTATTATACCAAAGGACCTACTTGGATAGTAGGATTATGGACACAACAGGCATCTTGAGGCTAACAGATGGGTCAGGTATAGACTGGGTCACATCAGTAAAGTCAAATGTACTATCAAATTTTGTGTGTGAGGGTACAATGGTGGAAAAAATACTTACTATTCTTATAAGGTTTAACAATAATTGACCAGATATCTATGCCTAATGGTCACAGATTGCACTTCAATAGATTGCAAAGATAAACTAATGGTGGGAAAAAATGCTCAACAAACTTATATATGTATCAAATAAGGGTCTGATGATGCGTTGTGAGCATGAAGAGGATGACGAATGTATACACACCCTCCTTTTGGTCAAGCCAGAGAATGAAGCACTGTCACCGAAGAGGAAGTTTACATTACCTAAAAATTTATGAGTTACATTCCTCAGATAAAACTATAGGAAGTTGCTATGGCAAAATTAGGTAAAATTCAGGTAGCTACCACTGCCAAATGATCAGCAAAAGAACAATGCAAGAATTATAGCTCAAGAGGAATAACGATTATAAATCATTATGAAGATTAGACAACTTTCTGGAGAACAATATTGTAGATGATATTCAAATAACTGACATGCACAGTACTGATCAGCTTCCACCACTGGCTTAGGGGCCTGGATTTGAATATTAATATCCTGTATGCAGAAAGTGTCTGGACATGAATGTTACTGCAGAAAGACTAACATAAAGTAACGGGCATATGTGGAAACCGATAATTTAAGCATCAAAATGACAACTCCTTTAGCTTAAAAGAACCATCTTGGCTTTAATTGTGTACTGCCAACCTCAGCTTGATGCAACTTTAGCTTTAAATGTGTAAGGCAAAGTGGGAAAAAATTCCAAAAAAACAACCCAATGCATATTTCCTCTAAAAATAAAGCTCAATGCTATAAGTTACCAATGCAAAGAGTAGATGATATCTATACCTATAACCAAGACATTTTGGTCATTAACAAATCACATCAGATTTTCCCAGCATGGGATTAGAAGAGAAAGTGTTCTCTCCACTCTCTTCTGTCTTGATTCTTTTTATATGAATTTCTGTATGGGCCAGGTTTTTTCCTTCTCAGCACATAAAATATCTTCATCTTTGAGATCTCAGTGCATTTCCCAACCACTCAATGATTTTTTTTTTAAATGGTTCTCCTACCTGTCACTAACCATGAATCCCTGTATTTTATGATCACATCCTTTCACAACATCCTCCATATTTTTTTTTTCACAAGTTATGTTTCAGCCACAATAAGTAGTACACACCTTATACTTATACCATAAAGCTCACTTTTTATAAATCGAATACTTTTATTCATCAGGAGTCCACAAGTCTCTTTGTGCTTCATCCAACTCCTTCCTACTCTTTTTCTTCTTCTTCTTCTTTAAACGTGCTTTTTTCCCATTTGTGTGGGGTATGCATGATGCATTCTTTTTGATGGACTTTGATTTGGCTTTGGGGTAATGTAGTCTCAATTGGCTGCCCTGCCTGTCATTGCTTAGACCCCAGTAGCGTATGTACACGTACTGTACCAGTCACCAGCACCCTTTCTCCCAGCAGCGAGAAGTTGTTGCACGGTCAGGTCGACAGTTGCGACGTGTGAGGTGTCTGTTATGTTTTTAGGAGATGTTGGAGTGGCTTTGTTTGTGTGTGTATTAGTCTGTAACACCCATTTGCTTGTAAGCAAACCTATCCGTTGATTACATACATAATCCTGGGGTGTTTACACAGACAGCAAAGTGTCCGCCTCTCTGACTAGTCGGCTGCGGATTTGAACCCGCGCCACAGACCTCTACGAAATCCGAAGCTGCTGCTCTAACCAACTTGGCCATCGAGGCTCTCCGTGCTACTCTTTCTTACTGCCCTCTAAATAGCTGTTTCAAAATTAAAATGTTTATCCTAAGTAACAAATTTTCTACCTATCTAACAACACACCATGGTGCTCTCCTCCAACTCTTCCCCATTTGCTCTTATATATTTATTGTTTAAAATAACAACGTGGCCACTTCCCTGACTTACTTTTTCCTTTGCTTCCTTTCCATTAGCCTTTAGCTTTTTTTCATATCTTAACCCTTCCTCAGCAAGCCTGTTTTCACCACTAGTGATGAGAGCACCATCCTGTTAACAGTGTATCTGACTAATTTTCTCCCCTTTGTATTTCTGTTTCAATTCTCTGTTATTTTCAGTACTATTATATTACACTGTACTATTTTATGTTATCATAATGTTTTATAATAGTACTGATAAAATATGCAAATGTTATGTAGGTAATTATTCAAAAACTGAACTACGTAGCTTTTATTGGTGATTCACTTCAGGGTGATATCTCTCAAAGCATGGAGTAAAGTGACGCCATTTTTGTTATTCAGTATGAAAATCTGTGTTAAAAACTCTGAACACTTACTTTTGGTGAAAAATTTAATCTGAAAAACCTCACAAAAAAATTCAAAACTAGACTTAACAGTCCGCAAGAAATGAGATTTTATTATCTCCAATAAAGTGTCAGAGCATCAATTTTTTATGAACTGAATACAGTATTCATTGGTCTTCCATTCGCAAATTTTGTCACATATTCTTTGTTTACTCACACCACCACTGGTGCTTGACAAAAATGCTTCCTCATCAGTCATTTCCTGATTCACAATCATCTCTCAAAAATCTGAAGTTATGAAATTATATAAGGTAGGTTTGTTTATAACTATCATAAAATAAACATCACCATATTCACTACTGTTACTATCAGAGCCATCTGATAGTTCAGGTCTATTACTATCACTGTCATTTCCGAATAAAAGCTTCAGTATTACTTCATTACTGAGCGAAACCTCTCTCTCTCTGGAATTTTGATGGTTACTGAAGGTCTAGGCCTTATCCTGAGATTATCCCATAAGCTGGAAATCAAATGTTGCCATTTGTCACTAGAATATAGACAAAAGCTCCCTAAAATGACAAGGGAAACACATTATCTGTTACAAGCTGCCTAACTAGAACGAAAAAAATGATGGTCGTGATCAGTCCCGTGCCACGGACTAGACCTTTTGATGACTGAGGAGATCAGTCCTGCACAAGGAAAGGGTTACAGGTTGACCATCACTAATCCGGCAATCAGTAGTCCGGAACAATCAGTAATCCGGCACAAATTTCGGCTAGAGTAATTTCTAATGTTTCCGCACGAATTTTCAAGTTTCCCAGGTCACTGCGCTAACTCGCTCGCCGGCCGCTTCGATTTGGTGGCGCAGTGTGCTGCATCAACAAACTGGTAGCCTAGCCTACATTACACTGAACTCTATTCACATATTAACAGTATTATACAAACATCAACATAACGAATGTGCATCTTTTTCATTGATCTTTTAAAAAGTTATGCTTTACTACATTGTTTCCAATTGCATATATTCTCATATTGCTTTTGTGTTATAAATTGCAATCAATGTTTTGTTTTGGGAATCGATATCGCCGCATTTAACCAAGTTCAAAGCGCTTTCTTGCTTCTAGTGAGCGTAAATGAATATGGATACTTTATTTATTTGGGACATGGATATTTTTCGTTATAAGAAGTGTTTTTAAGTCGAAATATAACTTAAATAAGTCTCGTTGTGAAATTAATTTAGCTATATTTTTCGTTAATATATGACGTTAGCAAGAATCGCGGCTGGCCGTTTTGGGGGCATGGTTTTTTTTTTTTTTTTTGAGTATAAAAAATCAAGATTCCGTTCGCTATTTTCTCTTGATTTCATCATAATACGAACTTTACGTATTTATCTTTTATCGGCGTGAAAACAGTAGTAATTTGTATTCTTTCATGCCCACTAGTTTTGATTAAAATACATTCTCTCCAGTTTTATTTACGGTCGAGTTTCATCCATGTTGCCGATGCACGATAATTTATAGTCATTAGCAGCTTGAATATTGTTTTCTCAGCTTCAGCTACAACTTGCAGCTTAAAGTTACTGTAGCAGTATATTTCCCTGCCGATCTTTTCTCCAAAGCGAACAAGGGTATAGTGTAAAAAATATTTCAGTCCTATTGTATAGTACTTAATGTCATTTGTAACATAAATACAGTAATTGTGTATTACCGTACGATGGTTGAAATACAAGCACAACAGTTGTTATCCGATACGATTATTAGCAAAACAACAGTTTCCTGTTCGGTTGTTTATGGCTGTACGCATTTACGCAAGAGTATAACGTTACTAACAATACTTTTATCATTCTCTTTTACTTTTTTAACTAGCAGATGGAATAAAGAGATGGAGGAAAAGAAGTTTTTCTATTGTAAGTTGGTCTCTCTCGCTGCCTGCGCCTGTGCGAAATCTAAAAATATTTCCTAAAAATTTTCGTATCGGTATTAATTACTAACCCCATCATAAACTTGAAATATTGTAAGTCAAATTATCGTAACTCGAGCACTACCTGTATCTGATAATTGTCTTTTCTTTATTAACCAACTTGTAGTAATTTATGGGATATTTTAATTCTAGGATGAGGTGCTTAGCTACTGTGTTTTGTGTATTCTAGCCTAATAAATGGCTAATCCGGCAAAATGGCTAATCCGACACCCTCTAAGTCCCAGTGATGCCGGATTAGTGATGGTCAACCTGTACATAATTTCATTCCTCTCCTCCACATTTCAATCGTACATCTTTAAAAAATTTCTGCAGCCTCTTTACCTCATTCCACTGTAAATCCCAGGCAATCTAAATATAGCAACTATCAAGGTGTCCCTTTCTGCACTCCTTAGTAGCTTCTTCCACTACTGTGACAAACTGTAAAGGAATCTAGGCTAATCCCTGAGGGAATCAATGTTTATATCCCTAAACATCAATAGCTCAGCAAGTCTTTTCAGTATGTTCTGCCTAAATGATGGCCTCATAATTTCTGGTCTTTGTAATAGTAAAATAACTTCTAAAGATCCCCAAATATGCATTATAACTGCATTTAATTTTCCTGTAGTTGTCACGTTATAAAGAGTGCCTCTTTTCTTATATCTCTAGCATGAATCAAACTTCCTGAAAATATTTTTGCAGTTCTTTCTCCGGCACTTCTTTTCATATTTCACACTCTGCTCCAGCCTTATTTGAGTCAAGAATGTTAACTTAGTGGTCTGGTTAAACTATTTTATTAATAATAGTTACAATTAATTGTATGGTCAAACAATCTTATTCCTCTTTAATTGTCCCAGCATTACTGTCATGTTCCTTTTTCCATTACTCTGGTCCTATCATCCTTTTACCAAGTTTTCACACATTCATATGCATGTACTGTATTCAAGAGGAAATAGTGCCATTTTTTTTTTATTTTAGGTAAACAACCTCACATTTTACTTATTTCTTTCAATTATGAGCATGACAATATACTTTCAAGATTTTGGGTCTTCAGATGTTTGAAGAAATTTGTGAATCTGAAAACCAAATTAATTCACTGATTCAAGATATCACATGATTTCACTAGGTTACAAATATTTTTGGAATATTCAAGTAAACATACAGCTAACATTTTAGAAGTCATTTTAACACAGTCTACATGGAATGTGCATGATATAACACAACTTTAGTTATGATTTCACAATACAACAAAAATCTACAACCTTAGTGACTAGTACTGTTACTATTCACTGAAATACTCAAGATAAAACCACACTTGAAAATTATCATTCTTGCAAGGTTATTAAGAACAACTTATGTATTCATCTTACCTTTCTGCATACTGCACAGCAGTCTCATTACCATAAGTTGCATAAACCATCTCACTCTCCTCCTTGGTCAAGTTGGCAAACGTTGAGTCATAAGATGGGCAAAATGAGGAGTACGATCCATAGTAAAGTGGTTTCACTATAAGAAAGAGGTGAAGCAATTAAAATAATTTAATGATGTGTACTGCATATTCAAATTTGAAAAACCAGTAACTTTAATAAAAGATTACATAGTTTATATACTTTATTTAGTGACTGTAGTTCAGAAGTTAGCTAATATTTGCTAAGACTTTCGATCACTTAGGTACACATAAGCCACACAACTTCCAGATGACAACTCTTGACAATAAAGATCTTATAGAGTATTAGGAATCATAATTATGTGATTTAAAATTTTCTGAAATTAAAAATTATGTCTTAGGAAGCACTTTGGATATCTGGTAATTTTACATCAAATTATATAACTTTACTTATGTATAAGATTTTCATGTGGTCTTCCACTTTGTATCCATTAATAGCTACAAATAAATACAGCAATGAAAATTTTCTCATGTCAAACTTTCTATAATGATCTGATAAACAGGTTATAAACACAGGAAAAAATCAAACTGGCTTATATTCACCAAATAGGAGAAAGTGTACCAAATTTTTTTGGTTTTATCTTAAAATTAATTTCTTTTGAAAAATATCAATGCATAAAGATATGGGTACCTGGCTTTGCCAAACTTCTCTTATCATCTCGATAATTATGGAGCATAGCTGAACCTTGTGTGAGTTTTCCAGTCAGCAATCCCAAACTAATTGGTTTTTCTTTCAAAGTTGGATCATTTCCTTCACACCCAGTCAAGAAGCTCAACGTTGTGGTGCCATCTCCTCGTTGTCTTAAGAAACCAAGCTGAAAATGATGCTCCAAGTTTACTTTTCAACTTGCATACACAAGAGTAAATTGTACATATAAGATGCAATAGTTCAATAATACTGATTTAACTTTAGTTTTCCTTTTTTTATCATATTACAAATGAAGATGCTAAGACATATTGTGTCCTGAAGCTAGAAATTAATATCTCATGGACTGACATAGGATGGAAGCATATGAGAAGGCAAGAGGAGCATTCAGAGCAATAGGAAATATGGAAATAAATGATGAAGACAGTAGACCTGTCAGGAGGTCGAGAAAATCATTGATTTACAAAATGTACACTATCACATCAGAAGACATAACAGACATCATTACAACAAATTAAAACCTATTGTAAAAATACTTGATATTGCTGTACCCCTGTCGATGTTCGATCCCACTGGTGAATCAAGTTGGTCCCAGTTTTCCAATGGCTTATGTTTACATACTTTTTATAAAAACTGAGAAAATTGAACAGCCATTAAGAAATTCTTAAAAACCTCACAGCTGCTGGCATTAAGTTATGCAAAAAGATTTACTTTAATTACAGTATAAATATCTTAAAAGGGAAAATTAATAAAGTGAGAAACAATAAAGACTACATACGAAAAAAATTACAATTTACATTAACAGCTACATACAAGGTGTGACAATAAAGAAACGTGACTGTGGAAGCCGCACTTATGCCTCAATGCCAGTTGGCTAACCGCTTATGTCACTGTGTTGCGTAACATCTCATCACTATTCTGATATAATATTGTTCACCTCACTCATTCTGTGCTTCTGTTTCAGGCTGTTATGGTGCAAAGAATCAATTTGAAATTCCTGGTTAAGTTGGGGAAGAGCCCAACCGAGTGTCTCAAACTTCTCCAAGAGGCTTATGGAAAAGAAGCGATGTCCAGGCCACAAATCTTCGAGTGGCACAAACACTTTAAGACTGGCCATGAGGAGGAGTATGACCCCAAGTCAGGATGGCCTTCCTCAACAAAGACAGAGCTGAGAACATTGACAACGTGCAACAGTTGGTGTGGAGTGATCACAGATTGATGGTGCGGATGATACCAGAAGAGCAAAGCCTGAACTGGGAGTCAGTGAGGACCATCTTGGTGCAGGAGCTGGGAATGCTGCTTCACCACAACAACATGCCTGCACACACCGTGCTCAGTGTGAGGCAGTTCTTGGCTAACATACTGCAGTTCTCGACCACCCTCCTTATTCCCCAGATCTAGCAACGTACAACTTAGGCTGAAGACTGTCCTCAAAGGAACCCACTTCGCCTCTGCAGAAGAGACCAAGGCCACTGTGATGAGGGAGCTAAGGGCCTCAAGGAGGACGACTTTGCTGAGTGCTTCTGTGGGTGGCAGATGCAGATGCGAATGCAGAAGTGCATTAACTCTAGGGGGAATTACTTTGAATTGGACAATGCGTCATTTCTCTGTAGATATTGTAATAAAACTATTTTGGGAAAGTCTTGTTTCTTTATTGTCACACCTCGTATACAAGAGCAACAATATTTTGTATTTAGATATCCAAAATAAAGCTGTTATGAAAATGATAAAATATTCTTATACAGTATATACAGCAAAAAAGTAATAGCACATAGTTATATCAGAAAATTATTTTTGGGGGATTTCAAGCTTCAAAAACTGAGGCTCAATTACAAATATTTAAAAAAGAACATTGTTGAAAGCTTAGGAGTGTATTGTACTCTAGAAAATGACGCATCAAAGAAAATATAAAGGTCTCACTCACTGCTCTTGACATAATCAGTACATCATTTTTTTTATTCCATTTTTGGCATATAGTACAATTAAATTTTAATATGACACACATCCAAAGCAAAGTGCTGCTTCAAGTGGTTCTAGGAGTTAATAAATAATCATTAGCATTACAAAGTCACTTGCTAGTGAAACATCTTTACATTGTAGCAAGAAATATGTGTTTGAATGTGTCTAACATTTTTATTATATAATCATCATTCATCATCATTGCGTCAAAGATATTCTTGGAATATGGAAGTGAATGCAGTGTTACCTCTATTATCTGCATGCTCAATATTTATGTATGGATTAACTTTAAAACTTACACAGTTGTTCTGTGCATTAATACAATTACTAACAGGACCTCATTGAAACTGGATGGTATCTAGCAGAATTATTTATTCAAAAAAATTACAAGCTTTCCAGGTCTAACACTCATCATTGTCAAGTATCCGTGGAATGACCCAACATGTAGTCCAGCTGTATTTATATCTGTGTGGGGGGGAGTGGATTAAAGTCCTTCTTCCTGAAATTATCCTGAAATGTGTAGAGGCTTAAGGGAATTAGAGCCATTAGATTTGTGTTTCCACAGAGGTTACCCAAGGCCCTTTATAGACTGGGCAAATACAAGGACATAAAGATTTGCAAGGCAGATAAAGGGGGGCGGTAGTAATAATGGATGCCATAGATTACTAAAATAAGTTAGAACAAATGATGAAAATACATATGAGGCTTGCAATAAAAAACTGGACGCAAGGGGGTACAATGCAATTTTAATAAAATAAAAAGCAAGGGAAGCTTTGACAAAAATCCAGGACAAAACTAAAAGAAAAGAATTAGAACACATGGTAAAATCAGGGGAAAGTCTAGAGATCCCATATATCTATGGTAGTCCAAAGATACATAAGGAAGAGTGCCCACTAGACTGATTGTGGCATTGACAAGATCACCACAGAGGAAGCTGGAGAAATTTCTTTCCGAAAATGGGTGGGTTTAGTATCTAAATGGGATCTAAAACATAACATGAACCTTATAGATGAATTACATAAAATTAATGTAAAAAATCGTAAATTTGCAAGTTTAGATGTAACTTTGCTGTTTACCAACATATCAGCCAAGAAAACAATGGAAGTAATAAAAAAGAATATGGAGGAAGGAGTTTATACATGTGACTTAGATCATGACATTTTGATAAAATTGTTGTCAGCGGCCCTTAACATCAATGTGTTTAAATGGGGCGAAAACCATTGCATCCAAAAAAATGGTGTAGCTATGGGTCAAAGTCTTTCGCCAATTTTGGCTAACATATTTATGAAATGGTTTGAAACAGAAGACGTGGGTTGACATCTTCATTATTTACAGGGGAGAAAGGGAAGAATTACACAAGTTCCTAAAAACATAAATAAACTAAATGAACAAATCAACTTCACAAAAGAAGAAGAGGAGGGAGAAATCCATTTCTTGGACGTACTGGTAAAGAGGGAAGAGGAAACTTTAAAATTTAAGGTACACAGGAAGAAGACACACACTAATTCATACATACATAATATGTTCTCCAGTCATAAGAAAAATATTAAAATGGGAGTAATGACAAGGTTAGCCATCAGGGCTTATAGGATTTGCAGTCCTGAGTTCTTGGATGAAAAGCTGGAATACCTGAAGGAGAGTTTTAGGAGATTAGGATACCCTAAGTACTGGTGGGAGCTGGCACACACAAAGGCAAGAAAAAATTATTTTGGGGAGAGAGAAGGGATAGGAAAGGAACATTTTAAAGGGAAGAAAATAATTACACCCAGACAACAACACTATTACACCCATCAACGGGAAGCTACATACAGTAATTTCAAACTGATAGGCAGTTAAAAAAAACACCATTAGGAATAAAATATTTAGAAACAAAAGTTGGTAGAGGGGGAAGAGGTAAGAGGGAGGTATATATGGGAGAGTGTCTTGGCTGTGATGAGCGTTACTTCAGCGAAAGCAGCAAATCTTGCAAAGAACGACGCAAGCAACACATACAAAACATACAATACTATAATCAGACATTGGCAGTTGTCAATAGATTGGGAAAATATGAATTTCTTGTACAGGAACACAAACAAAATGGCCAGACTGATTGTAGAGAATGCCTTCATTACATGTGTTAACTATGTAATGGCAGGCAACACTGGAAACAGATTTGAGGACAGCCTATCTAGAAAAATCATATACTCTACAATAGAAAAGAAAAGTATAAACACAAGGAACCACCTGGAAGGAGCGGCCAGCTGAGAAAAGCTGAGATCACGATGGCGGGCCCACACAGGAGAAGAAGGATAACTACAGGAACAAGGACTTTAACCTGCTCCCCCAACACAGATATAAATACAGCTAGACTACTTGTTGGGTCATTCCACGGATACTTGACAATGAGGACTCTTAGTCCTGGAATGCCTGTAATTTTTTTGTAATAAATAACTTGTTAGATACCATCCAGTTTCAATGAGGTCCAGTTAGTAATATGTATGGATATATACAATGAATTAAAAGCTTTGTGTTTGGTTTGCAATGCATTGCAGGCAGAAAAGCATGATAGGCTGCTAAAAGGTCATATAGCAGACTCATGAAGACTTCTTGAGAGCTTTTGCGACTGTTATTGGCTTAAAAGCATCAACGTTACTTGAACGTCATATAGTTTATCGCTTCTGAGTTCTGAGTATTTTGCGGGGAGGTAGGCCAGGATAAGGGCTTATAGGGTGGGGGGACCAGGAGAGCTCAGCGGGGCAGGTTGGGTGGGCCTTCGTCAGCTTAACCATCACACATAATTTTTTCGCTTCATTTCTTTCAAAATATTGTTTTACATTTTTTCACATTTATTGATTATAATACTAAATAAAATTTTTTGAAGTTGATATATCAGCAAACTGGAAAAACTTGAACAGATTATGAAATAGTATCAGTACAAACTGCCCAGCTGAGTTGCATCAGAACTTTTCTTGCCCATCAGTATCTCAGTCTATGTTTATGTATATACATACACCAAGAATGTGTGCATGTGTCTACATACAAGTATATCATGCTGAGGTAAACTACAGAAAGCACTTGCTGTGTATTTATATACTACGCATACGAAAATTTACAAATCCTTACATGTCCAAAACACATCATTAATCAACTTAGGCAATCATACATCACTGGTTGAAACCCTGGGTAAACAGGCAATGTAGCATGTTTACTTACAAACAAAATTATATAAATCGCATTTTATTAAAGGATATCAACTTGTAACAAAAGAGAGACAGAGGTATTGAGCAACAGACAATAATACAATTACTTATGTAAGTGCAAAATTACTTCAAAATATTGCCTGTCCATATGACACAAACAAAAGAGTAACTTATGCATTCAGTACTTGTTCACTTTTCGTTCAGTCACAACTGTTAAATTAGATCGCGTTTGGGGACAATAGGTATTGTATGTCCATAAGAGTTCAAGACAAGATAAGATTAGGTAGGATTTAGATGTTTGCTGTTCATTCAGTTGTAATACTTTAACAACTGCACAATATCTTTAATAGGACAAATTTTTACATAACAAACTGCAGTCTTAATGTAAGGATAAATCTTCTAGTGCCGTCTGGAAACCGGTAAAAAATTTGTCATTTGTTCATATGTGGAACAAACCTGGGTCTTAACGTAAGGATAGACTCACTTTTGGTGGGAGGAAAGAAAGTCTCACCTGGTCTCACTTCCTGGATAAATGAAAGCAAAGGAAGGAGACGCAAGCCTCTAACTTGTTACATAAATGGATATCGAACAGTCAGACTACTGGGCTAATATAAAATGTGAAGGTTCACTGCATAAGTGGAAGCTAACCCTCTGGTGATCCGATGACGCGAAACAGCGTCAATAAGTTTTTTGCCCAAAGTGCTACAATGACGCGATTACCACATTATCCATAAGTTATTTTCCGAGGAAATTCGCCAAAAAAAAAAAAAAAAAAGTCATCCGAAGAACACGAGGACTATGCCACTGCGTGGGCAGATCTTAGACCTACAAGAAAACGCAGTTTTCACTTTTTTTCTAGCATTATGTATTACCAAGTAATTACAAAAAATGTCAGCGTATGTATATACGTGGTGAACGCCGTATGTTCGGCCGGAATTTATGCATGCGTAGATAATTTTTTGTACGCCTGTTTGTGCATCTGTAAATAACTTCAATGTGCATGTATTATATATAATTTGAACAGCCATTCTTTGTACTTTATCATGCTGAACAGCAAAATGTAAAAAATATCATCGTTTCTATATTATAATAATTGCAGTATATTTTCTTAGAAAAAAAAAAAAGATTGTCCATAATCTAGCAACAATTGCTCAATTTTTTTCAAACAATACACATATCTTTCTTTTGTGCGATTGATAGGAAATTTATTCAGCTTTCTAATGCCACCTTATTTTTTTCTACCTTTATTCCTTACTTAGGTACAATACGAAACGTCAACATAAGTAGGTTGGAAAATCTGAAAATTGCACTGCGTACAAAATTAACATTTTTTAAATCGGTAACAGCTAATTAGCAAACACATTTATAACAAAATGATTACTTCCATGTGAAAGTTTAAACATTTCCACACAATTTACGTATAAAATAAACTCCCCAAACCTAATTATTATATTCTTCATGATTATTTAAAAAAAATATCTACGATTTTCTTTAAAAATTTCATGTTCATCTTGTCTTTTTTATTATTTCTAAGCCTTGCAAAGACTTTCTGATTGCTTTAGGAAAAAATTCAATCATTTGCCGACATCATAAAACAAACCAGAAGCGTATATCGGTTATAGTTTGTACATATCCATATTTACAAAGAAACTTTTCTGCACGAGCCCCACTTTTACCTCCATGCGTAAGTCGTGTACTGAGTAGCGCTATAGGCACCCCTGTAAGTGCAAGAGGGTTAAAGATCTATATCTGTTCAGATAATAAGCCACAACAGCCACCATACTTGTTTTTTATCATTCCTCTCTCTCCTTGCTTGAGAGAGGAAGGACTTGCTACTGAAAGGTTATATTCATGTAGAATACAATACAGGCAGTCCCCAGTTTATGAAAGGGTTCCGTTCCGAAGCTGCGTCGTAAGCCCAAAATTGTCGTAAAACAAAATATTGTTGAAAATCGTAAGAAAACCTTACTTTTAATCATTTGGGTGTCTTGTAAATGAAGTAAACTGCATTTTTATTGAGTTTTTCATAAAAAAAAACTCAAAATTTTTACCATTCTGCCCTTTTGGAGCCATATTTCTTCCATCCAATCAGCGTCGTAAACCTGAAACATGCACTGTAACCCAGAAAATAATTTTTTATGAATATATTTGAAGAGCGTCGTACGCTTGGACTGTCATAAGCCGAGCCCGTCATAAACTGGGGATTGCCTATATACACAAACGGTAAGGCTTACTTACTCACCTGTATCTAACCAGTTCCATTTTCATAGCATCATCTTAGGAGAGATACAAACTGTTCTGCTAGGGGCACTGGATGAGCTACACAACTTGTTGAGCAGCCATCAACGGACTCAAAGAAAAAGTGTCCAAGGACATGTGGGCAACATCCCTTAGATAGAAGGATGTGAAGATGGTTTGGTGAAGCCAATTACCAGCCTTCAAAACCCTCTGAACAAACAAGTTCTTTTTGAATGCCAAGGAGGGACCTAATCCCTAACATCATGTGCTCTTGCATGCACTGTGTCAGCATTAGAGGCTGAAGAAGAACTGTAGGCATGCTTAATTATTTCACGTACGCAAAAGGATATGGTATTCTTTGACATTTCTTTCTTGTTCCAGACTGTGCTCACAAAAAGTCTTCGACACCCCGGCCTGAGGTGACGAGTCCTTTTTAGATAACTACACAAAACCGTGATGGGACAAAGTAGTAATTCATCCGGATCGCCGTCAACAAAATCCCAAAGGGAAGGGACAGAAAAGGATTTAAATCTGTCTTCATGAACCATGGGATTTTGAGTCTCGGCCACGAATTCAGGGACAAATTCGATGGCTACGGACCCCCAACCCCTTATATGTTTGACATCAAAAGACAGACCACGGTGTTACACCACTCTCTTTGATGAAGCTAAGGCCAGTAAGAAGACTGTTATGAGGGTCGAGTCTCTGCCCGAAGACCGTCGCAGAGGTTCATATGGAGCACAAGTGAGACTACTAGTACCAGAGTCAGGTCCCAGGTAGGAGGTTTAAGTTCTCTACAAGAACAAGACGGTTTAAAGCTTTTGAGCAACAATGAGATTTCCCAAGAGGAGGACAGGGCCACGTTTTTTAAGCGTAGAACCAGACCCAAGGCAGCCCTGCAGCCTTCCATGGCAGAAATAGAAAGGTGCTTTTCTGTCCGGAGAAAAACAAGGAAATCAGGTATCTGTTGAACAGAAGTTCTGACTAGAGAGAAATCCTGTTGACAACACCAATCGCAATAGATGGCCCATTTTCCCTGGTACACGGCTGAGGAAGACCTGAGATAGCCAAGCATCTCTGCTGCTGTTCTGTGAGAAAAGCCTCTTGCTTGCAGGATATACTGGATAGCCTCCAGCAGTGAAGAGATAGGCACTCTACTGACTGATGATATCTCTCTACGTGAGGTTGGCTGATAGTAGAGATAGCAGATCTGGGAACCATTTTGCATATGGCCACCAGGGAGCTACCAAGGTCATCCTGAGATTCTCAGAAATCATCACTCTGTTCAAGAAAAGACGGATCAGGCAAAGGGGAAGGAAGGCACAGGCTCCCAGGTTTTTCTTCTTCTTTTAAACGTGCTTTTTCCCCATTTTTGTATGGGGTAAGCATGATGCCTTCTTTTGAAGGACTTTGATTTGGCTTTGGGGTAGACCGTAATCTCGATCGGCTGCCCTGTCTGACATCGCTTAGACCCCGGTATCGTATGTGCATGTATCATACCAGTCACCAGCGCCCTTTCTCCCAGCAGCGAGAAGTTGCTGTGCGGTTAGGTCAACAGTTCGAGACGTGTGAGGTGTCTGTTATGTTTTTAGATGTTGGAGTGGCTTTGTTTGTGTGTGTATTAGTCTGTAACACCCATTTGCTTTTAAGCAAACCTATCCGTTGATTACATACATAATCCCGGGGTGTCTACACAGATAGCAAAGTGTCCGCCTCTCTGACCGGTCGGCTGCGGATTTGAACCCGCACCACAGACCTCTATGAAGTAGGAAGCTGCTGCTCTAACCGACTTGGCCATCGAGGCTCTCACAGACTTCCAGATTGTCCCATGGATATTGCAGGGCATCCTCTGCCACTGCGAAAGAATCCGGAACTACTGAACAATAGACCCCTAGCGTCTTGTTGAATCTTGCTGCGAACAGGTCTATCACTGGTCTCCCCCCCAAAGATGGAAAAGCTGTCCGCTATCTCCTGATGCAGAGACCAATCTGTCCCTAGGACCTGTCCCTGACAACTTAGTTTGTCGGCCACTACATTCCTCTTCACAGATTTGAATAAAATGTTTATCAGAATTTTTATGAAGTACCAAATTGCAGTTGAAAATAGTAGCAACTGGTTCATTGTAAATTCTGCATGTATATATACGTGTGAGTAAATGTACACATATGTATGCATAATGTCACTGTGCATTTACTTGCCTTTCTCTTCTCTCTCTCTTTCTCTCTGGGTTATTCTTTATAAAAAAATTTTTCTAGTCCAGCCCCCATATGTATTTTTGGCACATCACAGGTAAGAGAGAGAGAATTTCATTGTTAATTTTTTATACAGTTTGTATAATGTATACTGTCAAGTTTAGTTTTAATTTTGTGAACAGCATATACAGTGTATTCTGTGTTGTTTATAAGCAGACAAAAGCAAGTTGTTTGTTGTTTATGAGCATATTTGGTGGATAGAGTTACGCAGTATTGACAAGGTAGGGTAACAAGGGTATGAAGTTTGTGTTTTACATAAGTAGAGTGTTTTTATCATATTTGGAAATTTCCTTAACATATGTTTTAATCTGGATACAGGAGATATCACTGTGCAATGTCATTTTGTTTATCATCTTAGACTTGCCAACAGAAATACATCATGGCTTCATCAAAGTTTAGACAGTTTACGTGCTATAACAGGTTCTTCCAGCCAGGAATATGATGTGTCTCTGCCACCTCTTGAAGACCCTCTACACCTTTCCCCACCAGTTTGCCACTTTGTGACCTCCTAAAGAAACAGGAGGCATAGGAAAAGGACTTCTAAACTCTCCTTGCAAGCTCTTCAAGCCTGGCCCATGTAAGCAGTTTCAGCATTGCTCACACAGAGAGAGAGAGCAATCTAATGGGTTTCAACCAATAAAAAATCTATAAGCAGATTTATATTAGCATAGTAGAAAATAAGGCATTAGCCAATCACTGGATATCACAATATGACCTTCAGCAGCTCAAAATACACATAAGAATTGCAGCCTAACTATAATAATCTCATGAGATTTGCCACGAAATGCCATCCAAGCCGAGTGACAACTAAACATCAACATTAGGCTTCACTATACAAATTAAAAAACCTTATGCATAATTTTCTAACATTGCAAAAACAAAGGTTAATTTCTAGTTTTCACAGAATGTTCAGATTATATTCTCTTAAGGTAACTGAGTGTATATATCCAACTAACCACACTGTCTGGTTTCTTCTGAGTCAGCTTTTCTGAAGCTTCACAAGCTGCTGTCTGTACTTGCTCTAAAATTTCCTCTGATGTCATGTTATCTTGAACTGCCTCAAATTTACTGAAACAAAAAGTATTTAATTAACAAATGAACAATGTCCCGAGAAATGCTCCTATTCACAAAAGTCAAAATTTTCCAAATCTGTAATCAAGAACTGGTGTCTTTCTACCATGACACAGCAGGCTGACCTACTGCACTAGTCAGACAAGCAAATGTACTTCAAATCAGTTCTGGCAAAACACTGTTCCTTTCAAGTACAGATGAACTTCACTTGCTTCAGTACTGCGAGGAATACACATTTTTTTTATTAACTTGCGTTCATTTTATTTGAATGACTAAAATGTTTTTCATGTCTTTCATAAATACATATACAGGCTAATACTTGAATTGTGCATAGACTCAAGACACAAAGACGACATGAGGACTGGAGGGAAAACTGAAAAAAAAGTGTTGATCAAGCACTTTTGTGATTATACCTCTCAGGGTCATGTGATACACAGATTCAATAAAGATAGAATGAAACCTCCACTGCAGCTTAAGGTAAGAGATGGCACAAACATTCTATGCAAATAATTGGCACTACCACCAGAAAAGTATAAAAAATTCAATTAATATCAGAGAATCAGCAGGGAATATTTTTGGGTATAGTAGGGTAAGATAACTATAATTATTTTTTGGGTATTTTAACCAGACCAGAGTCAAACACTTAACCGGCACAGCAAGAGAAAATGCAAGCAGTGTTTTAATAGTAGTATTTTCAAATCTTATAGTGTATGTGCTTCACTCAGATAAAAATGACCATTTTAACTCATTTACATCTTTTCTTTAATTTGTTATTAGTGTGGAAACATTTGACAAGTCTGACTGGACATCTACATCACGTCGGGATTATCTGGGAATCTGAATGGAGTAAACATAAGCAAGATTTTACTAGTCTGGAAATCCAGGTTAAATTTGCGATGGTAACTATTAATGACTAATGCTGATTCACTTGGGGGACTTAGAACACTCATGCACCAACATATCCACCAGCTAAAATATTCTATGAAAAGAATTGTCAGGAAATTCATCAATCACAAATGTGAACTATTATAAATACCTGGTTGGTAATGAAAAGAAGTAAATTTACAAGAGTAAATTGAATCACGGCAGACTGACCAATGAATATTAACCGTTAAAGGATGGGCTAAATATATATCATGCACAACCCCCGACTGGGCAAACTTTAAGGTTGGCCAGTTTAAGAAAAAAACATGTCAATGGAAAGAGGAAGATATGCAAATGTACATGGTGTAAGAAAAAAATTCTAACAGTTTTTCCCTGCCTTCCACAGGAAGTTGAAAGTGACTATGGTACTTACAACCCTGTGTGGGGCCTCTTTTACAAAACACTCATAAAAAATATTTTAATTTTACCAAGTTATGCAAGTTTTTTCTAATAATTTGCTGTATTTCATTTTGTAGAATTATAATTACAGCTCACACAATATCACAACAGATAAGAACTAAAATCAGTAACAAATTTTGAGTATATTTGTTGTAAAATATTTATGAGAGTTACTGAGATGGGGAGATGCAGTAACTTTTTGCGAGGTATACATGTTTTTTCTAAAATTTCTTTGCACTTTTCTGTGCAAAATTACAATTATAGCTGACATACTTTCATAAAAGATAAGAACTAAAACCAACAGCAATCCCTGGGTATATTTATGAGCAAATAATTAAAAAGATGTCCTGGAGCTGCAAACAGGCAATACATCCTCCTCTGAATCTCAAGGCATACTGATGATGTCTCTCCTGTGCCGAGGTAATAGTTGCCTTAAGTCGTTTATGGACCATTGAAGTGCTATGAACCTTTCCCGCTATATTCATTCAAACAGTATGGTGCATAATATTAATACTCATATGAGAATTCCCGTCCATCACCCAAAACCTGTTATAGATACTCATATGAGGATTCCTGTCCATTAAGGGTTAACATGAATGGTGGAAGACTGGAAGAGCTTGATTTGTATAAATATTTTGGAGCACATTTAATGGATGATGGTTAGATAAGAGAGAAGATGCATGGGGGATAGCAGAGTGTATGGAGTACGAAGATCTGAAAGGGTGAGAAGAGTGATGAAATGGTGGTGAAAATATTAGCATGAGTGAAAAGATGGACAGGAGTATTTTGAAGTTTAAGTCAAGTGCAAAGTGTGTAAAATTCTTGAATAATGGAAGGAAGGTAGAGGGGGAGACATAGAAAGCACTGAATCTATTGAGAGGAATATGTATCTGAATGAAATGGCTTTAACCCTTAAACGCCGACTGGACATATTTTACGTTGACAAAAATTGTCTGTTGGGTGCCAAGTGGACATAAAATACGTTGACTACAAAAAGTCTTTTTAAATATTCACGACAAATACTTATAGGCCTAGTTTGTGGAAAATTTTAAATCACGCACCTTGAGGGATGCTGGGAGTTCACAGATCACGCTGTTGTTTTGTTTACAAGCGTGACCTAGCTGCGCATGCACGAATTTCTTTCTTCTCGCATTACAAAGCATCAGCGACGCATCGTCAGAAAGCGATTTCTCGACGCAATCATGTTCTGCCGAACTTGTGCAAGTGTTAGTGTGTTTGTGACGCAATAGGACGTATGCAGAGATGTCCCAACGTCCTCAGGACCATGAAAGGAGCGTATTGCCTGTCGGTAGTGAGCGTGTGAGGCGCGTTTTAGATTTGGATGCTGGAAAGGGACCAAGCACCCAAGGTGACCCATCTTTTCAACGCCGTGTTGTACAGCCACGTGTGGCTGAAAGGGACCAAGGGCCGTACCCTGTGCCTTTTAAGACCCCTAGGAAACATCGGGGTGTCCTGAGAGGCATTCGTAAACATTTGGGGGGCCTCCAACAAAAGGACATTGATGAGTACTTGTTGGAGCTCGATCGAGAGCAGGTGGAAAGTCCTCATTTTGATGGCAGTTGGTCATCTAGTGACGAGGACATCATGCCCGATGTCAGTGACGATAAGTATTTGCCCCCAATGTCTGTACGAGAGCCACAGCATGAAAGTGAACTCGAGTTCAGTGGTTTCAGTGTTTATGAGGGAGAGTCTGAGGAGGAGGCACCGATTGTGGCTGGTGGGGACGAGACAGAAAGTGATGGTGAAAGTGAGGGAGATGGGCCAGTGGGGAGGGGGGGAGTGTGAAGTCGTGCCCGTGCACGCACACGTGGCCGTAGAAGGTCGCAATGTTGCGGCAGCCTAGGTGAAGGCCGTTTGTCCGAAAGTGATGAGGGGTGGTTGGAGGACCCCACCCCACCTAACATGCACCCATTCACGGCAGCACCTGGACTGACCGTCCCTGTGCCTCTCACTGCACTGGGGTTCATTCAGCTCTTCCTTACGCGGGAATTGCTGGAATACCTCGTTGCAGAGACGGCGGATTACACTCGGTACTGCTGTGAGGAACTGCAGACAACGTTGTCGTATCGATGGCAGGGCTGCAACCTCACGGACATGGCGCATTTTTTGGGGCTCCACATTTTTTTTTGGAATGATGCCTGCTGCTGACATCAGGCAATATTGGAGGCGGAATTTTTTTTTTAAGTACACCCAATGTGGCCGGCATTATGCTCCGTGATAGTTTCCTGGCATTGGACAGGTATTTCAACGCCTTCAACCAAAGGGCCATACCCCGGAATAGCTCAGATCGCCTCATCTTAGTCCGCCCAGTGTTGGAGTGCATTCGTGAACGGTATCAGGTGCATTCGTGAACGGTATCAGTTTCTCATGGTTCCTTCCAAGAACCTTTCTTTGGGTGAGGGGATGATGCCATACAAAGGGCGTCTAAGCATAAAAGTGTACAACCCCAAGAAGCCAAAGAAATATGGTGTGTAGTTATTTTTTATTACGGAATCCAACACTGGATACGTTGCTGACTTCTCTGTATATTCCGGGGTCTTCTCCACGCTGCGTGACACTGTCTTCGGTCTTGTGGATCGTTTCCGTAACCAGGGATACCATCTGTTTATGGATAATTATTATAACTCGGTATCCCTGGCCCAGGAACTGTATGAAGCAGGTGTGCACGTCAGTGGTACCCTTCGGTTGGTGCATGGGGCCCCGAATGTCCTCAAGAGGTTCGCTAGCCACCCGCAACATCTGGCAAGAGGAGAGACAGAGTGTCTTCGTCATCTGTTGGAAGGGGGTCCGACTCGTGCCCATGATTACGACCAATCATGAGCCCATCCAAGAAGAGGTCGTTCAGCGGAAGAAGACACGTCGGCAGGGCCAAGTTACGTATGAGGAGTTTTGTGTCCAACGGCCTACTGTCATCGGGCACTACAATAGGCACATGGGGGGAGTTGATCTCTTTGATCAACTCATCCAGTATTATCCCTTCACCAGGAGAACCAGGAGGTGGACACAGAAGCTCCTCAAATACCTCCTTCAGTTGGCCCTCCAGAATGCCTACATCCTCTACTGTGGGTACAATTCAGACACCCAGAGGTTGTCCCACATCCAGTTTCTCGAGGTAGCCGGGAATGCCCTCATAAACTTTAATCCCGAGGAGTGGCCTTCCAACACCGGCGCCCTGCCCTGAGCTCCAGATCTGCCCCGAGAGGATAGGGCAGATGTCGCTAGGAGGGCCAACCTCGGTCATCCTGCTCCTGCCGATGCCGCCCCTGCTGCCGCCGCTCTTGATGATGCCGCCCTTGATGATGGCGCTCCTGCTGATGCCGCCCCTGCTGTCCCTGTCCCTGCTGCCGCCCTCCATCACATTTCAATGTCCCGTCGGGTAGTGGACCCTGTGTGTCAGCTGCAGGCAGGGGATCACACACTGGAGCCCCTAGAAGAGCGTAAGCAGAAATGGTGCCAGGTGTGCCATATAAATGGCAGAAGAAGAGACACCCAGTTCGTCTGTCGCACCTGCAAGGTAGCACTTTGCAGGATTGGGGAGTGTGACTGTAAATACCACACTGCAGTCATATATTGGAGTGCGCCTACCCGAGGGACACTGGAAGGTGCAGCGGACCGCCGAAGGGTGGCCCATCTGCAGTAAGGGCGTGCGTCTCCCTCCTCCACCTGTACCTCGTCATGTCGAGAGGAAAAAAATGCAAGACTCTTCAATGGAGGAGGGAGAAAACAAGAATAGAACGAAGAGTCAGGATTACGAGTGAGTATTCTGCATTGATTTTATATTTAATTTTATATTTATTACAAGTTTTTATATATCTGTATTTATTGGTGTTTTGTATATTATTTCATTTTATGCAAAAAAAAAAGTTTTTCAACAGCATTCCTTTTAGTTATGTATTTGTACCAAAATAAAAAAATCTATATATATATAAAATATATATATATATATATATATATATATATATATATATATATATATATATATATATATATATATATATATATATATATATATATCTGTATATATATATTTTTGGGGGTATTTTTTGGTAAGCAAAAAATCTAACATTCTAGTGATATTCAATCATTTACCTTCATTTTACAACAAACGGGAAGTCTCTAGCACAATATTTCAATTTATGGTGAATTTTTGAAAAAACTTTTTCCTTACCTCCGCACGTGCTAACTCTGCTGAAAATCTCAGAAATTCTTTAGTCACTTTGTCATAATTTTTGCACCATTTTCTATTAGGCGTTACATAAAGTTTTATACATGAAAATGTGTGCAATTTCATGTAGAATACAACAAAAAATAACTCATGGTTGTAGCTTTTATCAATTTTGAAATATTTTCATATAAATCACGTTGTGCCAACATTTCAACTTTCAGTCAACTTTGACTCGACCGAAATGGTCGAAAAATGCAATTGTAAGATAAAACTCTTACATTCTAGTAATATTCAATCATTTACCTTCATTTTGCAGCACACGGGAAGTCTCTAGCACAATATTTCGATTTATGGTGAAGTTTTGAAAAAACTTTTTCCTTACCTCCGTGCATGCTAACTCTGCTGAAAATCTCAGAATTTCTTTAGTCACTTTGTCGTAATTTTTGCACCATTTTCTATTAGCTGTTACATAAAGTTTTATACATGAAAATGTGTGCATTTTCATGTAGAATACAACAAAAAATAACTCATGGTTGTAGCTTTTATCAGTTTTGAAATATTTTCATATAAATCATGGTAAGTGCCAAAATTTCAACCTTCGGTCAACTTTGACTCGACCGAAATGGTAGAAAAATGCAATTGTAAGCTAAGACTCTTACATTCTCGTAATATTCAATCATTTACCTTCATTTTGCAACAAACGGGAAGTCTCTAGCATAATATTTCGATTTATGGTGAATTTTGAAAAAACTTTTTTTTATATCCGTGTGTTACGAATTCATGCATTATTTTGTGATAATATTTTCTCTGTGTTGCTTTGATCGTTTTACAATTTGTTACATAAGAAAACCATTGCAATTTAGTGTACAATACAACGAAAAAAAACTCATTAGCTTTATATATGAAATTTTTTTTGCGCTGTCATATACTCCAATATTTATATATGATAATTATATTTTTTTTCATTTCTGATGGTTGCATACTAAACTTCAGGCAATGACAAAAAAAGGAGCCAAAAATGAACTCCTAATCTTAAAAACTAAGCGTGCTGTGATTTTATGAAAAAACTTTCTTTCCGTTTCGGAGCTAACTCTCAAACCGTGGCGGCATACGGCAGACAGTTTTGTACATAGAGGCTCGGCGTTTAAGGGTTAATATCAAAGGTGGTCAGAATGCACATGCAATGGAGGGTGAACAGTGCAGTGTATGTAGATAGGCAGACATGATACAGCTCATAATTTGGAAGTTTTCTGCATATGAGTTCATCCTTCATTTTATCAGTTAACCTTGATCTTGAATGCTCTCTCTCACTTCCTGGATATCGAGGAAATTTTAATTTGAATATTTATACTTATTCCCCTCAATATATGCAGCACTTCCTGGATCTTTTAATCCTCTTTTTTACCGACACTTCTGAATTATATGCACTTTCTAAACAGCACACTTCTAAAACCACTTAAATCCATCTTTTCACCCAAGCTACCCTTTTTGCCCCTTCTTATTTCTGTAATTCTTTCAATTCTTAATACTCAACATAAACCTGCTAACAATTTTATCTTTTATCTTCACTGCTTCATCTATTCTGCCTCACCCATTCTGTCATTCTACCATCATCTGCTCGAAGCACTGCATGATCAATTACTTCCATTCTCTCACCATCCATATCAACATTCACTGCTACATCTTCATAGTTTCCATTTCCTCTTATAATTTTACTTTTCCTCAAATTAATTTTTGAATTTCTATTTATATCACTTTCACACTCCTCACTAGTCTTTGGACTTCCTTTTCATTATCTTCAATCAACATTGTATGAAATGCAAACATAAACCACTCAAAACTTCATTCCCGAAGACTTTTCGTATCCCTTAAACTTCATCAATCTCTTCTCCTTTCTCTGACCAACCAAACCTTGCACGCTTCTATTTTTAGTAAAAAGTTTTCATTAAAAAAATTCAATTCTCAACATACATTCTAGACAAAATATCCTCAATTCCAACCACACTGTCTTGCCATCAATACAATACCATCTACAGCTTCTCTGTCACATATGGCCTCTCATCTCTCACTTATCAAACTTCTCAGTTGATGTCTCATAATAAACACTACATCCATAAATCCCATTTCTTGTCAAAGTTCACAAGGTTCTTCCCTTATCAACCCTTTGGCCATCTGTCTTCATTCCTAATCAGAATCCTAAACAACACCTTCCTTGGTGTACATTGTGGTTTGCAATGTTATGCCCTGATAATTCTATTCACTTTACCTTATACAAAGTAAGTTATTCCTCTCACCAGGATAAAAACCCTAGGTAATTTCCGCAACCCCATCATTATCTTACTTGACTGGAAATTGACTTACTTGATGGGTTCCTTCTCTGCATCAGCTTCTGCTGCATCCATGGCTTCTTCTGTGGTAGCTTCAGCTTCTCCACCACCAGCAACTACCGGGTTAATATCAAACCCAAGCTGGAAATAAAAGCATGAGCATTCATATACTTGTCAATACTCTCCACATTTGTAAATGTAACCAAAGTTCACTTAAAGAAAAAACATTTATAAAACTTACACTTGAATGGAGTAGGATAATGCCTCTGGTCTCTTCCTCACAAGAATAAAAGTATTCTTCATTTCTTACTTGAGTGATTATATTTCGATTGTATACGTGAAGATTAGTGAAACAGAATTTCATTGTTGTTAATATTAGAAACTATTTGATATGAGCCACTGGAATAGGCTCATTGAAAACAGTGACCCTGATCAGGGATCAGCTGATAAGAGGATGATCTGAATAGCAAAAACTTTGAAAATAACCTATACAGTACCTGTTCCTTGGTAAGGGTTGTCATAAGAGGAAGCTCTCTTCTCAGAGACAGCAGCTTCTCTGGGCTGAGTATTTTCTCCCCAACATACAAAAGCTTTTTGGCTGCCTTGTAATAGATGGTATCCAACTGATTGTAAGTCATGCAATTATTGCACATCAGTTCAAAATCACTCTGAAAAAGCATATTGAAAACATGAGTGCACAGCACATTTTAGATAATTTGTTGAAAAAATTTTCATAGGTTATACTTTATGACATTCCTAAAGATACTTAGACAATGTCAAGAGCCAAATACATTCTCTTCATAAAACTAAATATCAGAAACCCTTAAGTATCCACATTAAACTAAATATGACTAGTGAAGTTATTCTTCTCTACTTATATCAATACTTTATAACTGTCTGTTATAGTCTTATACATCTGTTACTTTACTACAATTTCTGAGCAACTTCTCTGGAAGCCTTCCCCCCAAAAATAACTTACTTTCAATTCTGAATTATCAATAATAATAGCCACACATCAAAATGTTAGCAAAATAAATAAAAATGTTTTACCGAAACGGCTATACATACAATAAATTCCTTAAGATTTGAATATTCATTGTCATCTATCTTCTGTCTCATTGTAGAAAAGTCCATAGGTTGGGAAATGATTGATGAGTACCCTGGTGCAATGGCATCAGTAACAGGCCAGGCAAAGAACTGCTGAGGATCCTTCTTCTCCAAAAGTTTCAAGAGGTGATCCAGTAATTGCTGTAAATAAAATGTTTTAAGTCTATAATGCTTTTCTGAAGGGCACTGATTCAATGCCTTGACTTTCCTTACATTTCTCAACTGCAGTTCATGCTTATACAGTAAAGTATGTATTGATTGGCTGCTGTTTTACATTGATTTATTTTTATCTGAATGTTATTCTACTTCTTTATGCATTTATTCTTTTTCTTTATTCACTGCACAGACATTATATTTTGGTGGAGGCTTGATCAGCTAGTTAACAGTCGTTTTAGCTTGATTTTAACTTGTGCTCATGTTGAATCATTAAAAAAGGGCTACCTTTAAAAAATTGGGTGATTTCATGTAAAATATGTTTATTATACAGTACTTATACTAGTACAGCATTTTACTGTTCTTGTTTGTATAGATCCTGTAGGCTTTACTTCCTAGGAATTTGCAAAGAGTAGACTAAGTAAACTGCAGTTTATTTACTAATCCACTCATTAAAAATAATTACTACTGTACTGTCTTAATTTTAAGCTGATTGTAACCAATACTTTTTGAACAAATCTGATACCTAATCAATTCACAGTTTGGGTGCCCATACTATGGTAAACCTTTGAAGATGTACCCTTGTGGGTTATACCCTTTTTTCAAATCAAAAGGTTCTTCCCTGATTATTAATAATAACTATTACAGATTAGTTGCACAAGAACACAAAGTTGACTTTCCAGGATCTCATGCAAAGCTAGAAGGAAACTCAAGGGAACAGATGAAAAATAAGCGGCAGAAAGCAATACACATGGGGCTGCAAACATAATGCCAAGAACCCTTCATACAGTGCTCCCCTACTTTTATGCCGGGATAGGCTCCAGAACCCACAGCGGAAATGTAAAATCCCCTCTAAAAATGCTTTTAACTGGCTTACAACTGCCAAATACCCTGTACCCCGTAAACTAAAATGCATATAACTGCCTATTTTCACAGTTCACTGCCTAATTTAATAGTTAAAACACAAAATACACCTTAAATTATCATACTAAAACAATTTAATATCATTTCAAACAAAACTACATGCTACACCATCATCCCAAAACATCCAAAGTCAGCTTACATTGCTCTTCTAAAACTGTTACTCTTAAGTATATACAACCCTAAAATGCTTAGAACAGCCTATTTTAACAGTTCAAACAAAAATATAATGTACCTCAAACTATCATCCTGGAGCACCACAGTATCATTTCAAAGTTATCTTACAACATTATGTACCTGCCTACAACTGTTACTCTAAGTATCCCCTATAATTCAGACACACATTTTCTTTTGCCTAACATAATTTTGTACATCGTCTGCTGTACTGCACATAATGTATGTACATTTTATTATGTTTTGCTGTTGTGAGACGATTTTGAAATGATATTTACTGTACAGTACATATTTTAGGATAGTACTACTGTATAGAGCATATCTAAAATATATGGGTAGTTTAGAACGACGGGATACGTTCCTCCAAACAGAATGCTTGGTTTGTTACATCACACTAGTATTTAAGTGATTACATACAAAAACGTTTTGATAAAAAAAATTATTTAATACAGTAAGTTCTTGGTTTATGTCATTTTGTGGTTAGTCCTCACCATCTACCATAAACTTATTAAAAAATTCTCTTTCTCTCACTCTCTCTCTGTAAGTATACATATCCTTTAACCTTTAAGGGATGGGCTATATATATATCTAGCATACCCCCAGATCAGGCAAACTTTAAGGTTGGCCAATTTAAAAAAAACACATCAATGTTAAGAGGAAGATAAGCAAATGCACATGGTGTAAGGAAAAAATTCTAAAAATTTTTCCCTACCTTCCAAGGGAAGTTGAAAGTGACTATTTACAACCCTGTGTGGGGCTTCTTTTACAAGACACTCGTTAAAATATGTTAATTTTACCAAGTTATGCATGTTTTTTCTAATAATTTATTTAATTTTATTTTATAAAAATTATAATTACAGTTCACACAATATCATAACAGATGAGAACTAAAACTAGAACAAATTCTGAGTACAGTATATTTGTTGTAAGACATTTATGAGATTTACTGAGATGAGGAGATGCAGTAACTTTTTTGTGAGGTATACATACTTTTTCTAAAATTTCTTCACACTTTTCTTTTCAAAATTACAGTTATGGCTGACATAATATCATAAAAGATAAGAACTAAAACCAACAACAATCCCTGGGTGTACTTTTGAGCAAATAAATAAAAAGATGTCCTGGAACTGCAGAGACAAAGTACATTCCCCTCTGAAATCTCAAGGCATACTAATTGATGTATTTCCCGTGCTGAGCTATTATAGTTGCCCTAAGTCATTTATGGACCATTGAAGTGCTATGAACTCCTTTCCCGCTAAAGTCATGCAAACTGAATGGCATGTAATATTAACCCTTAAGGGACGGGCTAAATATATATCAAGCACACAGCCAGACAGGGCAAACTTTAAGGTTGGCCAATTTAAGACAAAAAAACACATCAATGGAAAGAGGAAGATATGCAAATGTACATGGTGTAAGAAAACAAATTTTCAAAATTTTTCCCTACCTTCCACAGGAAATTGAAAGTGACTATTTACAACCCTGTGTGGGGCCTCTTTTACAAGACACTCATAAAATATGTTAATTTTATTAAGTTATGCATGTTTTTTCCAATAATTTATATTATTTTATTTTGTAAAATTATAATTACAGCTCACACAATATCATAACAGATAAGAACTAAAATCAGTAACAAATTCTGAGTATATTTGTTGTAAAATATTTACGAGATTTACTGAGATGGGGAAATGTAGTAACTTTTTATGAGGTATACATGTTTTTTCTAATATTTCTTTGCAAAATTACAATTATATATAGCTGACATTCTATCATAAAAGATAAGAACTAAAACCAACGGCAATCCCTGGGTATATTTATGAGCAAATAAATAAAAAGACATCCTGGAGCTGCAAAGAGGCAGTACATCCTCCTCTGAAATCTCAAGGCATACTGAGCGATTCTTTCCAGTGCCATGGTATTATAGTTGCCATAATTCATTTATGGACCATTGAAGTGCTATGAACATCTTTCCCGCTTAATCCATTCAAACAGTATTGCGCGTAATATTAATACTCATATGAGGATTCCCGTCCATCACCCAAAACCTGTTACAGACACTCATATGAGGATTCCCATCCATTAAGGGTTAATACTCATTAAGTTATCCCGTCCATCACTCAAAACCTGTTACAGATACTCATGTGATGATTCCCGTCCACTAAGGGTTAATGAGAAAACACAGCAAAATATCAATAAAACGTTTTTTTCATTTACAGAATCCATTTATACTATACTGATTTAATCACCGTAAAATATTTACAATCCGAATTTCATACATAGGCAACTCAAAACCTCCAGGAGCAAATTGTCTGACGACAGAATCTCTCTCTCTCTCTCTCTCATAAATCAGTACTGTACTGTATACATCCTTTAATGAAATATCAATTACTGTACCATAAACGTAAAAAACACGAAAATAAGCAAATCCAGCAAGTTCACTACTAGATCGACGTAGGTAGTGTTGCCATACTTTTTGCTTTGTCTGATTTATTGAACAATACTGTAATTCACTACAAGTTTAGTTCACTACGATTATCACACATATCATAACAGTACAAAAAAAATTTTTTATCACTGCTGACATTTCATCTCTAATCACCGCGAAAATATTTAAAATCCAAATTTCATATGTAGACAACACTCAACATTCTTACGCTCCTCCCAGCCATAGTTTAATCATGCTTTTGAAGTCTCGTCCCCAGCAAGTTACTGTGCTTCAATGTAAAAACACTTCAGTTTCTCTCTCTCTCTCTCTCTACTATACATATTCTTTAATGAAAATACAGCAAAATATCAATAAAATGTTATTTCGCTTACAGTATCCATTTATACTGTGATTAGACTTCGATGTAAAAACCACTCTCTCTCTCTCTCTCTCTCTCTCTCTCAGTATACATATCTTTTAAAGAGAAAACACAGCAAAATATCAATACATAAAACATTATGTCACTTACAGAATCCATTTATACTGTGCTTAGACTTCCATGCAAAAACCACTGTCTCTCTCTCTCTCTCAGTATACATATCTTTTAAAGAGAAAACACAGCAAAATATCAATACATAAAACATTATTTCACTCACAGAATCCATTTATAATGTGCTTAGACTCTGTTGTAAACAACATCTCTCTCTCTCTCTTCCTTTAATGAAAGAAATACAGCAATGAGTGAATCATATACCCAACATTACAAGGTATACTTCACCATTTAGACTAGAATCTATTTTCTGTTCCTTCAGTCAAGAAATAATCTTCAAAACACCCTCCATTTATAACCCCTAGCTTTTATAGTCGAAGACCTTCTCAAAATCTCCATTTTCCTTGCAAGCTCCCTTGTCTACTGTATATAAAAAGCAAAGGTTTAATTTTAGCTCCATTTACAAGTGGAATATTTTTCAACTATCATAAATGCAGCCATTTCTTTCCATTTCATCTAGGCCATTGTTAGTCTTTTTCTTGCTTTCTCAAATTTGGCCTCACAATCTAATGTTGACATTATAGCAAAATTGTTCAACTTCCTCCAATGACTCTTCATCATTAGGCCTTTCTTTATAAATTAATCCAATTAGACCACTGTATCACATCTTAACTTATACAGTGTTCGCCCAAAGGAAATAGTTCTTAAACAGGTGAAAATCTGAGCAAGGGGAAACTAAAGAAGTTGAACTATGAATAAGTGACCCAAGAGCACTGATGAAAAATAAACATCACAAAGCAATACTGCTGAGCCTGAAAGGGACATTGCAAAGAGCCTTGGAAATCATCAACAGTGGTGCTACCTTCAAGTGCATGCCAGCGCTGACAACCACTTGCATTTATTTAAAATAAAATCCTCAGCATCTGTGACAAAATCAATACCATTCAAAGAACATTTCATTCACTGCTACATCACATCCATGATATCCACATTTGTTGTCTCCCTGGTCACTATACTCTTGGTTTTGTTGTCAGATTATAATTTTTATGACAAAATAAAGTTTTATATATACTTGCCAAGTAATTACATAGTTATAGTTTCTAGCTAAAGCAGCTACTTAAATTCAAAATTTGAGGTAGCACTTCGATTGTTTAGTGTAGAAGACCAGTCTTCCCACTAATGGGAATACTAGGAACGACTTAGCAGACAACCTCATTCTATTTGTGTGTTATGTCCATTAGAGGGGAGGAGGGTGGGCTCTGATTTTGTAATTACTTGGTAAGTATACATAAAATTTTTATTATAAAAATGTCACTTTTATATAAGTAACTACCCAAATAATTACATAGCTGATTCCACACTGATAGGAGGTGGGATACATGGACATATTTTACTCCAAAATATTAAGTCATGTAATGAATTTGAAATAAAAAATTGCTAGCACTGAAAACAATGCTTGTCGTTTCCTTTTCAGTTAAGAGAGCTACTGCAGGAGAATACTGCCTCTGGTTGGTGCTCATCTTAACCTGTAGTGGCGTGGCGGTGTAGCCGTGGAGTGCCTCTACAGTTCTTAACCCTTAAGGGACGGCATAATTTATCAATGTGCAGCATCCCAGACCGGGAAAACGTTGAGGTCGGCAAAATAAAAAAAAAAAATCACATCAATGGAAAGAGAATGACACGTACATTTACACTGTATAAATAAAAAAATTCTAAAAAATTTTCCCTGCCTTCCGTGAGAAGTTGAAAATGACTATTTACAAACCCTTGTGGGGCCTCATTTACAGGATAATCGTAAATTTTACCAACTTTATGTTTTTTCTAATAAATAAATTTATTGTATTTTGTAAAATTATTATTACTGCTCACACAATATCAAAACAGACAATAAATAAAAGCAGTAACAAATTTTTTGCATATTTGTTGAAAAATATTCACGTAAATTTACGAGAACGGAAGATTCAGTAACTTTTTTTTTTACTTTTACATGCTTTTTCTAATATTTCTTGGCAATTTTCTTTGTAAAATTACATTTACAACCGACATACTATCGTAAAAGACAAAAACAAAAAACAATAGCAACCCCTTCGTATATTTACAAGCAAATTTACAAAAAGACTCATGTGAGAGAGAGAGGCAGTACTTTACTCCTTCAAGTCGCAAGCATTACTGATGGCTGGAAAGATGTCTGTGGCAACACTGGTATGACTCTCAGGTCAGTATAAAAGTTGCCATTAGTGGATTTATAGCATATAGAAGTATCGGCACCTCTGTCTCGCCAAATTCTTACCATATCGGTGTTGCATAATATTGTTTCACACTCAAGCTCAATCCGTCCACCTCCCTAACCCTGTTTTACTTCACATTCAGGCTCAATCCGTTCCTTAAGGGGAGCGCACACTTACATAGAAATAATGCCCCGATTTTTATGAAATTTTCATATGTTATACATATATATAAGGTGATGTTCCAGAAACAATTTGAGTGATCGGATGATTATTTTGGATTTTATAAAAAAATGAGAAAAAAATTAAAAAATTAAAAATGATTCACCTCCTTCATTTTTAGAGCTATTGCAATGTGGCTTCATACACAGAAAGTATATCATAGTATGAAAAAAATAATGGGAAGAGTTTTTCTACTTTTCCTTTTTTTTGGATGGGGGCAAGGTTGGATTTTCTCCCCCAAAATTTGTAAAATTTGATTATCACGGGTTCCTCATCAACCTAAGAAAAACCTAGCCCCAAACAAATATTCGTCTTTCTTTCCTCTTTCCAATGGTATATTTAACTTTAAAATTGGCCTACAAATAAAAATGTAGTTTGCGTTTGAAGTGCAAAAAAGTGAGAACTGAGAAAAATGACCGTAAAGATCAACAAGTGGTTTTTTTTTGGCACTCGTGGAAAAAACTTATCTTAGAGCATTATTTTGGTTGATTTCTGGCTCCAGGTCACCGCCCCCCTATAAAAAGGGGTATTATTCGCTCGAGGCAAGGGTATCATCAAGTACCACCTGACTCATTGTTGCCTGGTTTAAAACTAAGAAACTAAAAGTTTAGTAGCTACCAGGCTGATACTCTTGACTCATTTTCAGTCTTTTTTTCACTTGTTTGGTCTTTTTGGTCTTTGGAGTTTGATTTTCAAGCCTTTTTGTCTCTCGAATGAAGAACTTCCTCTATACTTTCACTTGTGCCAAACAGATGTGTTAGTAAGTTGAATTTCTCACAGCCGAAGTTGTGTTCAATTTCCTCAATATTTATCTCACTCAATTGATAGTGCTGAGATTTTCCAGTGCAAATTTGCTTTGCTGGGGCACTAACCATAAACCTACATGATTGGCACTTCATTAAAATATCAGTATCCCATCTATTGGCAGAGACTTCGACCTGAACTTTACCCCTGCAATTTCCTACCTTGCATCTAATACCTGATCTAACTGAGATCTAGATATAATGAACTTGTCATCATATACTCCCTTTTCATCATCCTTTATTCATTTTATCAACTGTGAGCGTATTTTTGAAGGTGAAAGTATATAGATTGTATTTAGAGTTACATTTTTAAAAAAAAAAAAGCAAAAAAATTGCAAAAGCAAAAAATTGCTCAGAAAAAAGTTGCCCACCCACCACTTTCAGCATTTGGGGGTAACTGACTCACTCGGCACCCTGTCTCACAGTCTCAGTGTCTCTTAGACCACGCATTCACCAAGGAACAAGCCATTGTTGCTGCCAGACGTAGGAGATAAGGTGATATAAAAATCAAAATAGTTAATAAATTAGGTGAATAAAGGAAAAAATTACAATAGTCATTAGGAGCCAAACCTCAGCCCTACCTCACCAAGTGGGGGTGGAGGCCCAAAACCCCATCAATTTTAATATTTCGAAAAAATGCTTTGGTCACGTGACAACCAAGGTGTTGCTCATGTCTTACGGCCATTTAACCATTTTTTTAAATTTCAAAAATATTCATCAAAAATCGAAGAGTGCGCTCCCCTTCAGGGTTAGGTGGGAGCTTTGCAGCGAAGGAGTATTCCGATGGCTAGCAAAGCATCATTAGGTGCCCTTGCCCTGGGCACAGTACTAATATAAAAACCAACCTGACAAAACATCACCTACACTGAAATAAAACCACAACCTGTCCACTGAGAGTGGTGAGTGCTTCAGGTACACTGTACCCCATGGCTCCCCAAAACCCGGCACCTTACTCCAAGGTGAAAGGATATATGAAAAAATCCTATGCTTCCTCCCGCGATACCATGCCAGTTACTAATAATGATCGCAAGGTACTGCAAAATTTTAACAGTTTTAACTTTCATTAAAAATGGTGAGAAGCGAACATCAATTACACTTCAAGTAGGTCGATTAAAGAATGGAAGTAAGGGGCATATTGTGCCTGCAAGCTAATGAGGTAGAAGCTGCTCTGACATCTTTAGCTTTCACCTAAAGTAGGCAATAGCTTTCACCTAAAGTGGGCAAAATACTCTCCTGAATCTGAGAGAGGTCTCGATAAAGGACAATGTATTCTTACTTAAGAGGTTGAAATGGGTCCTTGCCAGAACACTACAGGTTATGGATGGCCCTCTGCTCTTCTGGTCCTGCTCAGGTAATACCTGAAAACTGCAACTGGACAAGGGCTCTCTATTCTTCCTCAAAGCTAAGGATGTGCGTTATGTTCTTAAGGGAGAAAGAATGGATCCAAGACTTGGATAAGTCCTTGCTCTAGGCTAAAATCCAAGGGTAAACAAGCAAACCACGCCTCCTTGTGAAAAAGACCTACACTAGAACAATGGCTTGGATCTCACTAAAACATTTCAGCAGCCAAGGTCACCAGCAAGATAGCCTTCTGGGTAAGGTCCTTTTTCAAGAAAAGGAGTGTAGTAAGTCAAAAGAGGGACCTGTCAGTCACTTCAATACTACGTCCAGGTTCCAGAAGACGGATTTCCTTCCTTGCTTGGACTTGTCAAAGGACTTGATGAAGTTGCTTAAAGTCACAGTTTTTAAAAGTAAATTGTATTTTTCCTAACTATACAAACCTGAGGTCCTTTACATTAGCAATTACTTACGGCGAAGCTGGACACGGCCGTTAAACTCTTGAACAAGGTGGTTAAGCAGTAACTACCATCAGGTAGGTGGGAATACCCACCTGCCCACATGTAAACATTCCAGTTTGCCTTTCGGTCCAAGTTCAGATTGAGGGGTGGCATGAGGTGGGCATAACAGTAATGTAAGGGACCTCAGTTTGTATAGTTATGAAAAATACAATTTACTTTTAACATTGTGATTTATTCTGACACAATATACAAACCGTCGGTCCTTATATTAGGAAGACTCACTGGTTGGAGGGAGGAATCTGAGCGAATCGCTTAAACTGACTGGAGTTCTGCACACCTGAGCTACTCCTCCTGGTCGAAAGAGCAAGGAGGAGTACCGTGCTACTGACATATTGATCGGAGTGCAGGAACTGCAAGATCATTTGTCAGATACTGGACCTTTTCACATAAGTGAGGAAATGTAACTCCTACGAAATAGGCTGGGAAGAATCTAGAGTTGGAGGCAGTAAGGAAAACCAGAGATAGGGTTTCCCTTATTGCCAGTCTCTCCTTCCTCCCCTTGCCAGAGGAAGGAGCGGAATTGCTTCTATGATTCTAGAAGGAAAATAGAATGGGTGCTTGATGTGTAGTCTTACCGCATCAGATGCCAGATCCAGCAAGTATTGGTTCGAATCCTATTCTCATCCCGAAGGAGGAGAAGTAGGAGGATGGGGAAGGACGAGGAAGAGAGGCCAGCCCCTCTCGGTATCCTTCTCACTTCCAGAACCAACACCTTAGGCGAGATGCTACTAGCCCTCTTGAAGGAGCTGGGTAAGACAACACAACTTGTTGAGCAGCCACCACAGGACCAGGGAAAAAAGGTTCCAAGGGCCAGTAGGCAAGACCACGGGAAGACAAGAGAGTGGTCTATGAGACCATGTCTTGCTTCCAGACCAACAGAAATTCCGGAATGAGAGGGCTGGACCAAGCCATTGACTTCGTGAGCTCTCCGGTGGAAAGTACCAGTATCGTCGTCGCCAGTTGCCGAGTACCTCTTTCAATCGCTTCACAAAGCCAGGAGAAAGATGTGTCCTAGACACTTCTTCCTCGGGAGAGATAGTACTAGTGAAAACGTTGATGACATCCAGGTTAGAAATGTCAAGCCTTTTCGGAAAGTACCACAGCTCCCTAACAGGACAAAGTAACGAATGATCTGGATCATCGATACAAAGTCCAAGGAGGAGGGAAACAAGAAGGACTCAAACCTGACAACAGATGCTGATGGATTCGGAGTCCACTTATGACATCCGAGGAGGAGTTGAGGTATTGATCCCCTTCTCCTGTTCTTCCATCTTCTACAACAAGGCCGAAGCGAGATGAGAGATGGTCCTAAGTGGGCACATCTCTATCCGACAACTCTCGTAAGGGCGCATCTAGAGCACGGGACAGGAGCCCTAAACGAGAGTCACATGTCACCCAGGGAACAGTTCCCTGGGATAGCAAGAGCGAAGAAGCTTCTCATCAGCAGCTAAATCTCGACTGAGGAGAAGAAGGCTACTTTAGATAGAAGACTAGGTCACAAGGGCCTACGTTCTTCACAAATGAAAGGGAGAGAAGCAACCCTCGGCGGCAAAGGCAAGGAAGTCCACACTTGAAGAGCGACTCTGACCCGAGAAGAAGTTCCGTCAACAACACCCACCAGCGAAGACGGAGACAGCCCCTGGGACAGTGTTGCAGAGGACTTCAAGAGCTATCCAGCTATATCCGTTGCCGCTTGGTGAGAAAGCCTAAGCTTGAAAGGAAAGCTGGAAGGTCTCCCAGTCACGAACACATAGGGATGTACTGCCTGAAGAACTGCTCCTTGTGCAGATGCTACAAGAGGTTGGTTCAAGTAATACTCTTCTCGATGCCTCGGAAGCAGAGTTATCAGGTCAGGCAAAAGGCGAAGCCTTCCAGCATTTGTCTGTAACTCGGGGTGAGCAATGCTTGTGAACCCCTAGCGAAACAGACAAATATGGAGGGAAAAACGTAGATATCAATTTTTCCCAAAAAGACAGCATGCCTCACCATAGTGGCCCGTGGGTCTGGTACGAAGGAGGCAATAGAAAGACGGTAGGGATCTCTCACTCGAGCAGTCTCTTCATGAATCTTCGTGAAGAAAAGAGTGAACAGCACATTCTGTCCTGATCACTCAAACGCAAGTCCAAGCTCACCTATCAGTACATCCCCACCGGGAATGCATCTGGCTAACTGAGCTGTCGAGTGCGCTATAGAACACTCAAGTACCTGCAAATGTCGACAGATGAAACAGGAGGAAAAAACGATTCCCTCTTGTTTGTCGACGAATGTCACTATTGTGGCTCTGTTGTTCAACGAAACCACTGAGTGTAACAAAACTCATCCTGAATTCTCGGATGGCCAAAAGGCTGCCTTGAGTCCAGGATGTTGATGAGAAGGTACTAATCGACTCGATCACACTACTTCAAGGCAAAGTCTTACAGGTGCGTGCCCATTCCTCGATCGGTGAATCCAGAAATATACACACGATGTGAGGGAATATGCAAGCATATTCAAAGGTTCCTTCAATCAAGCATTAGCCTAACTCTTTCCTCATGCTTCGAAGAGGAAAGGACAGAGGAATGGAAGCAGACCTCCATTCCCCACCATGGGGAAGCTTCTGCAAGATGACAGGATACCGAAATGATTAGCTCTTGCTGGGCTGGCACTCCTGAATCGGGAGCACATGAGAGGAAGCATGATGGAAGTCTGCTGAAAACAATTGCCAAGACCTAAGGGAAATGGATACTTCTCCTGCAGGAATCCATTCCCAGGTCTCACTAATGTTGCTGCCAGCTCCAGAGACTCAATAAGTATCATTTCACCCAGGCATCAGCAGTAGGAGAACTTCCTGGTCGATGCTTCTTTCTCTCTTCCCTTCTTCCTTCCTCCCTTATGGAAAAGAGGGTGGAAAGAGACACAGTTATGCGCACTTTCCTAAAAGGGAGGAAAAGAGCTGTGTGCTCCGCATGGCTTGAACTCAAGGTCAAGTCGAGATGACTAAGACCCAAAGGTCTTGGCCACTGTCCAAAGGATGAGGCAGTGCCCTGGTACAAACCTTGATTACCGAGGTATCTGGCAAATCTCTGCAAGAGAAAGGCAGAACCAAGTAAAGGTTCGTTCCTAAGGGTTGAGCCAACTCAGGACTTCTTATTACCAGAATTGCCCACGGAACTGCAGTCAGCAATACCCTCCGAGGCAAGGAGAATTCATACTCTGTTGAGGCAGGGGGAGAAACTTGGTGTCTTCAACTGAATGAACTCCTTCTCTGAAGAACGGCGGCCCCCGACACTCTTGGCCCCGGAAACTGCAAGGGTTGCGAGTGATGAAGATTATTCATTGGGGAGCTGCAGTCCTGTCCTGGGGCTCCTCGCGATGACAAATCAGTGCGAAGTTCTCCGAAAAACGAGGGCAATTGCAACTTGAAGAGGAAGACCCTCGCTGCTTCCGAAGTGTGAAACTCCTGTACCTCTCTCCTTGGAGGGGGACATTGACAGCTCCCAAGAAACCCTCCTCGGCATTGGTTGGAGCTCTCTTAGTCCGTCTCGCGCCTCTCGGAACAACCGAGAGGAAAAGAGAACAGGTGAGGAGAAAGAGTACCACTACCTGTCCTGCCAGTAAGACCAGCAGGAGAGGCGGACCGTGAGCGATAATCAACTGAAGGAGATTACTGCCACACGGGGGAAGAAGAGCGCTTGTGCCATGGCAAAGCGCTTTCCTGGGAAGAGCAGACAGTTTATTCGAACAAAGCCGAGAACCCGATTCGAAAAACTGGGGTGGGCTGAGCAGAGCTGCACCGAACTGAGCCAATCGCACGAATGCAATCCAGAGGGTGGTATGTGGTGGACTGGGAGGCAGGCGGGGCGAGCCGAGCCGATCACGCGAACACAATTGGGACTGGACAGGGTGGAACTTGTCTGCCGTGAACTAGCACTAGTTTCCCGAGCTCTAAACTCCTTCGAGGCCGAGGCCCCCTCGAGAAGAAGGTTCAAAGGGGAATTCTATGTCTGCTATCCTGCATGCTCAAACCCTAAGGTTTAAGACACGAGGATGAAACTAGGCCAAGCAACCGAAGCAGCTAGCAGGCAGTATCGAGACACCTGGCGTCTCGGCACCCAGACACCTGGTGTCTCAGCACCCAGACACCTGGTGTCTCGGCACCCAGACACCTGGGTGTCTCGGCACTGAGACACCTGGGTTTCTCGTCACTTTCTCTTGTCTTGTGCCTCTCGTCAGGATAGCACTCGTGATTCATAGGATTCGAGCGACCCACAAGACTCCCAAAAATTGGGAGCAGCTGCTTTAGGTTTCCTAAGAAATCAAAAAGAGCCAGGCATGGAACCAGTCTTAGACGCAGATTTCTAAGACTAGCAACGAGGGCCGAGGCCGCGCTCTTGTGGCCCCTGAAGCGCCAGACCCCACAGGAGAATGCGAATCGGTTTCTGCCCGAGGGCGGGAAGAGCCAACAAGAGAAACTTGTCTCCCGGAAAAGAGTCAGTCCCTTAGAAGTCCCACAGGACTCCCAAAGGGAATCTCTTCCCTGCTGCTTCTGGTGTTCGAACTGATAGGATCAAGACACCAGGCTGGGAACCCAACCAAGCACTGGTAAGTGCTGGCAGGAAGAGCTGAGACACCTGGGTGCCTTGGCCCTTTCTCTTGCACTGCTCCCGAACTGGACCAGGGAGAGAACTCTCCAGACCAGATCGGGATACTCGATATTCCATAGAATCTTGAGCACTCGGAGCGGCTTGCGAACGAGCATCTGAAGCAGTCCCCCTCTTAGAGGCAGAACCTCTAGGACTGCGAATGGGATCGCAAACCGAGGTCTGCGTGCCCGCGGCTCCCAAAACACAAAACCCAGGGCTATGCGAATCGGTTTCCAAACACGAAGGTTGGGAAGAGCCAACAAGAGACCCACTGCCTCCTCAGAAGGAGGCAGTCCTTAGATGTCCAAGGGCATCAAGAGGAAAGAAGCAGCCTTACTCTCCTTCAGCCGACGGAGGTCTGTCCGCTTCCCGGGACCCCCTCGAACCTCGGGAGAGGAAGGGAAGAGGCAGCAGAAGATGAAATCGAAGATAAGTTGAAGAAGACGGTGGCTACTTCCACAGGGCCACTTCCTTCACCTTCACTCTGACATCTTCTACAAGATGGTGGACACGAAACATCGTACGTTCCAGGGCAGTTAGGCAGGAACAAAATGGAAGCGGCCCAGGACACGACCACCAGGAGAAGCGGCAGGCACGATCAGGATAGCCGATGCATGAGCTACGGAAGTGGTTCGGAAGTCAGGAGCTACTGCAACAGCCAGGAACGTCACTTCCAGCGACTTCCTTCACCTTCACTCCAACATCTTCTACAGGATGGTGGACACGAAACATCATAACCTCCAGGGCAGCTAGGCAGGAATGCAACAGAAGCAGCACAGCACACAATTACCAGGAGAAGCTGCAGGCACAATCAGGACAGCCAATGCAGGAGCTACGGAAGCGGTTGGGAAGGCAGGAGCTACGGCAACGGCCAGGAATGTCACATGAACGTCACCAGCAGTGACAGGAACGATCAGGACAGCTGCAGCAGGAGACCTGGAAGAGCCGCCCAGAGACTGTCGTCGAATTAACAGAAGCATAACACAGGAAACAGCAGAAGCAGATGGACCACAGATATGCCAGAGGCAGTGCCACAGCACACATGAAGGCCAGGAATGACAGTGATCGATCCACATCGGCAGAACAGAGTCAGACAATCCCCACGTGGAACTATGCTATTCCAACCAGGTGCTGTGGTCGATTCCGAAGCAACGCTGAATGAATGTTGGGACTCCTTCATGCAAGATATCCCCTGAGATATCCAGCCAACTACTGCTCTGCCTGCAATGCTCACTGTCAACCTGAAAGAAAAAGCAAAGATGATTAGTAGAGGGAGACTCCTCTCGCGACGAGGGGAACTGCCCTATGCAGCAAGGGGAGGCCCCTTAGAAGAGGTTGCCAGACTGCCCGCACCCCCCGCCTCGTGGTCTTCGCCTGATGAGCAAGCGAAGAGGGGGAAGGAGAGAGATCTCTACCAAAGGAGAGAAAAGAAAGAATCTACAGGGAGAGAGAAGGAAGGAGGGGAGGCCACCACGGGTGCCGTGGAAGCGGAACTTACCCACGACGCCTGCAACTTTCTATAGCGAGGAAGTAAGTCATGCCCTTCTACACGGAGGACGGGAGCCCAAGAAGGGAAGCGAACTCTTTCGTCCCTATCAATGAAGGGGAGCGAAGATGTTACATCCCAATCTAATAACTCCAAGAACCTACTGGCGAACGCCTTCAGTATCTAAATAAATGGCTACTGGAAGAGAACCATTACCACTTGGTTACGCCCCTCTAAATACACCCTTGGCTGTCAAACCCGAGACAGACGCAGGGGAACGACGGCTTATGCAAGGTTATCACAATCGTGGGTTTGTATTAATAAATATCAAACACGCAATATATGCACAAAAATACAGGAAGATCCCACCAGGATAATAAAGAGCTTAATGACAGTTAGGCCAAGAGATCCAAAAACATGTCTCCAATGCATGAGGGCCGCAAGCAAACTGGAATCTTTACATCCGGGCAGGCAGGTATTCCCGCCTACCTGGCAGTAGTTACAGCCTAACCACCTTGTTCAAGAGTTTAACGAGCGTGTCCAGCTTCGCCGTAAGTAATTCCTAATGTAAAGGATCAACGGTTAGTATATCGTGTCGAAACAAAACCGAGTTAATGTAGCTCAACACCCGTTAATGGAGCAATACATACAAGATACTGTATTCTAGATCTCCTCAGATAAAAGAGGCAATCTGCAGTTCAGGTCACAGATATCTCGAAAGGAGGGACATGAAGTCTGAGACACCAGCTATGGAAAATCGCTCACTAGTTCTGAAACACGGAGCTGGAAGATTGACGTCTGCGTTGCAATAGTCCCTATACAGTAGTACATCTAGAAAAACCCTTCATTCTGACAAGCTACCAGACAGTCTGAGGCCCGTCCAGACAAGAACGAGCCACCCTTGGTGGTATCTCTTCAAATGAGGTTGACTGACTAGACACAGATTGGGGAAGGAGTCATGGAGAGTCCACCAACAAGGGTGGCAGGTTCGGAAATCACTGTTTCATGGATCAGAACGGGGCTATGAGGGTCATCGTAACGTTGCATTGAGCTTACAACTTGTTCAGCACTTCCTTGACTATGTTGAAAGGCAGAAAAGAATGAAGGGTCCAAATTGAACCAAACTTGCAGCATAGAGTCTGCTGCCCATGCTAGTCGGCCTGCCCCCTTAGATTCCACAGATCCCGACAGACCAGGGGATTCAAGGTCCACTCGGTAGTAAGAACAAGCTTCTGATGATTCAGTTCATTTGCCAGACCTTATTAGTTGGCCTGAATAAATCAAGAGACTAGAAAACTCGATTTTGACTATCCACAGTTGAAGTTCTCTTGCTGTTTGGTGGAGAGAAAATGAGAGAGAGAGAGACTCCTTGCTAACATAATAAACATTAGGGCTGTGGTCTAGTCTAAATGGATTACCATGGTCTAAGAGTGAACTAGGGTCGAGAAGCTACAAGTTAAGTATATTTTAGTTTAACCAGACCACTCAGCTGATTAACAGCTCTCCTAGGGCTGGCCCGAAGGATTAGATTTATTTTTACGTGGCTAAGAACTAATTGGTTACCTAGCAATGGGACCTACAGCTTATTGTGGAATCCGAACCACATTATAGCGAGAAATGAATTTCTATCACCAGAAACAAATTCCTCTTGTTCCTCACTGGACGGTCGGAGATTGAAACTTGGTAGCTAAGATCGGAACCCGCTCACCCAGCGAAAAACTTAGGGTCGAGAAGCACTGAGGCTCTAAGTGAATCGCTTTCAGCTCTCTGACATACATGTGAAGGCTCCTTTCTGGGCTCCCCAACCTAGATAAAGGCACTGAGAAGAAGTCTAAAACTAGTCTCAGACGATGAAGGAATTTCCCTTCCAACAATTAGTTCGGACAGCCACCACTTTAGGTCCAACTTAAACCTGGGGCTTTGGGGAAAAAATGACGGTGTCCGGCTGTGTTTCCCTGCCCCAGTTGACTTGTGTTCAAAACCTTCAAGCATTTTTCCTTCAAAGGGAATCAAAGAAGTCAGTCGTCCAGGAAAAACTGATGTTCATGGCCTAAAAATGAAGTCAAATGTAAGAGGAGTGAGGACTCGAGAGAAGACTTGTGCTGTAGAGGCGGAAGCCTAGATCCCCAAACTAGAAGAACCTGTCTCGTAAGATGGACCTGAGATACTCTCCGAAATCCGGACATGGACATGGACATGGAAGGAAGTATCCTGCATATCCAAGGTCTCCATCCAAGCCCCTGGAGAATGGACAACATGACTGTCTGGTTTGTCTCCACCTTGAACGTCGTTCTCTATTCTAAGAAAAAAAAGGGGGCTGTGGGCCATGCAGGCTCGCTGATGACCGTGTGGACTAGAAAGCAACTGAGCGAACTTGCAGATCACCATGCAGACTCACAACAAGTGTCTGGACTAGTTGCCAACTCTGCTGACCCTTGACAGCCATGTAGACACTTGGACTCGATAATGCCTTGCATGGACTTGACGACACCTTGTACAGACCGAAAACATATGCGGAACTGTATGTGGCGGAAACTAATATCTGGCACCCTTATAAAAGGCTTCAAAAGTCCATAAGAGACACAAAAGATTAGGCATGGGATAACAGAGGCCTTGTCCAAACCAGGACTGACGAATTCTTCTGCAGTCAGACACAATCCTTTAAACATAAAAAATAGTCGGTGAGCGGGTGCTAGGCATTCAGCAGCGGGAACCTAGTACTGGCTAGATGGTGCCGAGCGCTCTGGAACTGGCATCAGGCATTCGGGAATCAGCGCCAGGAACTCAAAAGTTGATTCCAGGCATTCGGGAGTGGGTGCTGCTAGGGAGCGCTAGTCTGAGAGGGTTCAAGGTGCTTTCTCCTCTAGCTTGGAGCCCAAGTAAGGTCTTCCAATACAAGAAGGCTCGAGAGAGAAGCTATCATCATTCCAAAGGAAGGTGGACAGAGGAAGAGACGAAGGGAACCACAGCGAAACAACAGGAAGGCTGTGAGATGCAGCCTCCTTACCACTTGACAGGACGTGGAGAACAGCCTACTGTCAACTGCAAGTATCTTCAGCAGCCATGAAGAACCGAAAAACATCACGACGCTTTCTGTCTGAGCCAGAAACCGGAACTGGATGATGGAATTGCAAAACTCTCATATGAAGTCTAACTTGACCAACGTCTCGGTGGATGACAGTCCCAGTAGACTCATCCACTAATGTTCCGAGTAAGAAGAAAATGGGCTAGAAATTAGTGGACAGTCTGAAAGTAGCTGAGATTCTCTAGGCAGACAGAAAGCCAGAAAATTCCAAAAGTTGAGGCTGACATCCAAAAAGCTGACTCTTGCAACGGAGGCTGTGTTCTGAGGAAGAGGTGGTTTAAGTCTATAGGTGAAAATAACAGGAATGATTGCGACTGTGTGGCTCTCACAGTAGTAAAGGAGCACCATCTCACCTGTCCTTGTCCGTGCAGGATAGGACTATGAGAAAATCTGAGACAATGCCTCTCGGTAAACACTTGGGAGTCCCCTATCTTCTTAGCCCGTGCTCCTGCTGCCAGTCAAGAAAAAACCCTTTTACTTCAAAAGTCTTGACAAGATCTTCGACAAGGTCTAGTTCTGTTAAAGCACCAGAGGGAGGAAAGTCCAAAGACACTTGTCTTGCTCCCTTTTCATTAAAAGTCAAACTCCCAACTCCCTAAAAGACTTCTTCGAGGACAAAGAAAATGCCAGAGGTGGGAGATTTCTTCAACAAGCTCACAAATTTGGGACACAAAAGTCCTTATCTGTAAAGGACAAGACTGAGACACTAATTGTCGTTAAAAAGGGAGCAATGTTGGCTCGTCTTGAACTCTAAGCAAAGGTGGAATAGACTGAAGAGAGCCAAAACGCTTGTAAGCAGTCTGTATGGCGCCCAAAGGCAGAAGTCTGATACTGAAGAGCTGGTGCCTGGTGATCGGGGACTGACACTGGCCACTTGAAAAGCCGGAGCAAGGCATTCAATCAGAGACTGGCACTCAAGAAAGAACAACAGTGTGTTCTTAGCAAAGACGGGCACCGAGTACTAAAGAGGAACTGGCGCAAGACACCAGAAGGCTGGTGCCGGGCGCATGAAAGAGGGCGATGGAAGCTCTGTAGGTTGGCACCAGGTACTAAAAGAGTGCCGAGTGCCCAGAAACTGGTGTCGGGTGTTCGGGAATAGGCACCAAGAGAACAGGAACTGGTGCCGGACACTAGTAGGATAGGAGCGGTCAGGAAGATGTCAACTGGCGAGTGATGAGAGCATTACATATCTACCAAGATGCCTTTCAAGTGGTTGTCTAACACTACACATCCATCAAGACACCTTTCCCATGGGTGTCTGCCGATACCCGGAAATGTACTACAGGTTCGACTGAGGGGGCAACTACCCGTGGGCAAATCCCACCAACCTCCCTTGGCCATCCAGTATGTCTCCTCCCAGGTTTAGGGTCTGACAGGGACCTTTGTCTAGAGAGTCAGTGGGACGAGCAGCCACCTCCTCCACTACACATCCATCAAGCTGCCTTTTCAATGGCTGTCTGTCGATACCTGGGAATGTACAACGATAATCACCTCCTCCACTTCACAACACTTAACTGTTACAAGGTTAATTTTCTGTTAACCCAGACACAAGACTGACAATGGCATGGGAAGGAAGTGAAGGAACCAGACACAAGAGCAAATGGATAAAAAATAGGAAGGCTACTAGCAGGAGAGAAAAAATGGATGCAAGAGCTGGTGCCGGGTGCTCTGGGCTGGTGCCAAGCTGTAGTTGGCACCAGGCAGCTGGATGCCAGGAGAGCTAGTAGCTCAGGAGCTGGTGGGCATTCCTGGGTGCTCGTAGTATGAGCTGGATGCCAGGTTGACACCAAAAATTGAGGAACGCTTCACGATTTGCGTGTCAACCTTGCACATGGGCCATGCTAATCTTCTCTGTATTGTTTCGATTATAGTATACGTGCTGCCGAAGCAAGTACCGGAAGATGGTTCTTAGCTGTCGAGAATGTCTTCTCTTTCTAAAGCTCATCGCAACGGAAATATTAAGCACAATTTCTCTCCTACACTTTTTCAGTTCTGCAAAGGAAAAAGCGATAAGTAGATGTTTAATCTTGATTGCAAATTTGCTACAGTAGCGAAAAAATTGATGAACTTGAATCAACTTAAAAATTACAAAACAAGAAAAAACTGGCCCTGAAAGCTTTCAGCTTGTAGGCTTCTTGAAAAAAGTGGTAACACTTCACCACAATCCAGTTATACAACCAGAAAATATAATCAATAAAGCTGCTGCAAGTACTCAATGTTTACATGAAGCATGGCAGAAACACTAAAAAACCGAAGTGCTACCACGAATTTTGAATTTAAGCTGCCGCGCTAGTTAGCAACTATAACCATGTAATTACTTGTTAAGTTACTTATATAAAACTCCATTACATGCTTCAATCTTTTAAACATTTCCATGGCCCGCTTCTATGACTCTGGTGTTAATACAATGTTATTTGCATTCAGCAGGTACCAAAGAATACCCTTTCTGCAGTCATTCAGTAGCTCTAAAGCACAACTCTTTCTGTATTCCTTTGGAGCTTCCTTTATTACTACAATAAACAGTACAAAATTCAGTCTTAAACTCCTAGATTCCTCTGATATATCTGTCCTCTTCCCTATGGATCTTGTATTATGATGCAGTACCATCACTTAGTCCATGAGTCTTCCAGGTATTCTCAGCTTTTGTAATGCTAATACTTGTCTTAGTACTCAGTTGAATGCTTTCTCAAGATCTACAAATACACAAGTACTTCTCTAGTGCATGGTACTTCTCCTACAGTTTCCTAATGGGCTCTACTACCCTATGCAGATGTTGTATTTTGTATTGATGACTTTCACATCAAAATGTATTCTCACATCTTTTCCAGAGCCTCTCTTACTTTCCTGTATGGTATTTCTGTTGTCTCTTTTCTTCTGAAGATACTATTTTGGCAACTCTTCAATTAAGCTGAAAGAGAAGGCTCCTTATTCATTCAGCAGGTTACTTAATGCCCATTGTAATATGACATCCAGCACTTACTTTGTAAAGACTGATCATTATTAGTACACTATTATTATTATTATTATTATTGAAGACAACTGCCATTTCCATGGCATTCAGCATATACAGTCTTCTTTATTTTTTTTATTTTATTCTCATCAGTGGGCAACCAGTAAAAAATTTCCATAGGACATGGCAAGATGCTGTGCTTTTGATGTTTATATTTTTACTCTTACATTTCAAGTCACATAGTCAGTCATCTACAGAGAGAATGAATGAAATACAAAGGTACACAGGTATTTACAGTTATCGAGCTGGTTTAAGGGTTGTTAAGTCCATGTGGGGAGGTTGAGGGGTTTCTGTTTGTGTCTCCCCCAGTGGGAAGTGGTTATTCCTCTTATTTTTCCCTCTCTCTTATTGGCCTTTAGCCAAATACCAGTTGTCATTGGTCCATTGTGATGCCAGGCATTTTTGCTGTAATGCTTGCAAATGTTGGGACTTCCTTTGTTTCACTGATTGGGGAGGTTTGGGGTTTCAGCAGGTGTATCCCTCACCGGGGTGACAGGAATAATATGGTTCACTCTGATGCAGGGGCAGTTATTTATCTCATTTCCCCATCTCTATCACTGGCAGTGACTGGTGTAATGGTTCACTCTGGTGCAGGGGTGGTTATTTGTCTCATTTCCCCTTCTCTTTCACTTGTAGTGACTGGTCTATTGGTTTGCTCTGGTGTAAGGGTAGTTATTTGTCTCACTTCTCCCTCTCTATCATTGATAGTGACCAGTGTATGGTTCACTCCAGCATGGCGAGTGGTGATTCGTCTTATTTTCCCCTCTCTCCCATTGGCAGTGTGGGAGATACACCAGTAGAGAACCCCTAACCTTCCCAATCAATACAACCAAGGAGGTCCAATTGCATGTGAACATTACAACAAAAATACCCAACATTACAACAGACCAATGGAAACCTGATCTGCATGGACTTTCATTAATCTTACACCAGCCCCACAGCTTTAAATACCTGTCCTCCTTTGTATTTCATCTATTCTCTCTGTAGATGACTGCTTGTGTGTGAGCTGAAATGTAAGAGTTAATAAATAAACAACAAAGCAGAAATTTATTATACTATCTGCCTGCTGATGAGAATAATTTATTATACTATCTGCCTGCTGATGAGAATAAGCAGCAATACGAAAACCAGAGAGGACTCTCGCAGTTGAATGCTGTTGAAACTGCCATTGTCTTCAATGACACTGTCCTAAATGAGACAAATGAAAGCAAAAGGGTGTAAACAGCACACCAAAAAACTTTTGGTACTATCTAAAGTGTGTCCATTGTACAACATAAATTGTGTCGCTCATGGGGGCTCTGTGGAGTAATATTATAGTTTAAAAATTCTGTGACTGATTTCTCTCTTCTCCTAAAAACCTCTGGTATTTCCTGATGCTTATAACACTGTTCTTGCACAATAAGGGTCTATTAATTCACTTGGAGCCAGGTCTTAATCTTTTCTTTCTCCTTTTCTTTCCTTCCTCTCAGGCCTGGCCTTGAAAAAAGCAGCGGATTGTCTGTCCCATTTGCCTTTGCATCAAATGACAGGTAAAGTTTCCAGTGTCAGCACTACTGATTTTATCAAGAATGAAAATACTATTATTTCATTTCATCATCTGCCTTTCTAGCAGACAGTACCTCTCTAAAGGCATTAGACTGTCTTTCCTGTCAGGCTAACCATTTAAATATGAAACTCAGCCACTAAAGTAAAATGACTTAACTTGCACAGGTGACATGTGACAAAAAAAATATCAGTGAGTCCACAGCTTTGTGACACAAATAAATTTTCTTCTTGATTCTGAAACCATTCTGGATTGTTGTTTTACTTTTAAAAGAAAGAAAGAATAAATTAACTAAATAATGTAATTAAAAGTTCCACATCTAAAAAGCTAGGAAAAATCCTACAAAATACAAATAATGTATTTACATACTTCACACAAAACAAATCACTTCTAATAGCACTTACAGTTAAAGCACCACCAGATGTCTCCCTCTCCCTCAGTGTAACTCCTCTGCTACCATCAAAGTACTGCTTTTTACTAGGGGGCTCATCATCTTCACCCTAGAATAACATGAAGACTCTCTTAGTGAATAAATCTCTCCCTGTCCAAATGAGATATATGTAACCATCCTTAACATAGTTGTCTGGTTAAACTACTGAATATATAATTCTTTTAAAATAAAGTTAAATTTCTCATACAAGTCAATTGCTAATAACTAGCCTTTGTGTGTGCCATGAATCATCTCATTAACTTCAGTCCTTCTTAAGGGAAAGAAATAAAGGAAACATGGACAGGTGAACCCCAGATTCTAAAGCACCTATACATCACATTATTCTTTTCCTGAGACCTATGAACTGCAAGAAATTAGTGAAGATGAGAGGTGGTGAAGATAAGAGGTGGAAAATTACACTATTAGTACTGGGTTCATATGGAAATATCAGTTTTGTTTCCAAATAATATATCTGTCTCACAACAAACCCGTTACTTGTGGTTAGCCTAAATCTCACTTTAAATAAGAACTGCAGTGCTAAAAACACCATAATTGGATAACCAAGACCAAAGGATCTGCACGATAGCTTCTTTGGATTGATCATAAGCATTACAAACCATTTCTAAAAGCCATTCCAAATGAGTTCATAAGACTGGAACCCTAATATGTAAACATAATCTAAAAGGTATAGTCTTCATGTACTCTAAATCACTGTTTACTTCTGCATGAACCCATTAAGAAATGCCACAGGTTGGGAGCCTCACGTGTCATAGGGTACTCCCATGAGTAATTAAGGTAGCATCGAAAGGAAGTATCCATTGCATGTGATGTAGAAGCAAATAACCCAAGAGAGTCAAAGTTGTATAAAATGATGTAATGAGCAAATGAAAGGATGGGTAAGGTGATGATGATGGCAAATCTACAGAGTCAAGACCGCAGAGTATGAGTCTAATCACCCGTGTGTTAGATCCCTGTTTTAAGTACTTGCAAACATGGTTTCACACCTCCATATGCTTGCCACTTAAAACTGAACAGACATGTTGAAAAAGCTGAACAAGTCAAAAGAGCTCAGATTTTGTAGACAAGCACTGTAACTTGTGCTGCTTCATTATTGGTCAAATAACTAGATACTTTTACAAAAACTTGTCTGAGCCAGAACAAAATACTATTTTTGTTTATGAGCCTCCTGATACATCCAGTGGCTATGAAAACTTTGGCCAGTGCATACTCTGAATCCCAAGTTTTTCCAGATGTACAGCTCTGAAATTGCTTGACAGGGTAAAAAAAAAAAAAAAAAAAAAAAAAAAAAAAAAAAAAATTCTTTATGCCCTTGGTATGGTGCTGGAGAGCTGGAATGGCAAAGGATAGTGGCTTGGTCCTGACTACCTACGTTTAAGGCCCTGTAACAAAGCTGGCCACAAAGGTCAGACCTACTTCCAGTTCTAGATATGAGTTACCTTACTCAAGAGACTCTGCAGCTCACTCACCTTGAATACCTTCAGCATTAGGTCTGCTAAAGAGGACTGATTAAAAGATCATAGACAAACTCCATAAAGAGATTCAACTCAGGTCTTAGCACCTACTGATGATCCCCTTTATGTGCTGGCATAAATCACTGAGTTTCAATGAAGAACCTAAGTCCACGCAGTTCAAGACTTCAAAAAGGTCACCCTATAAAATTTCATGTCTAAGATTGACAGCTTCCTCTCCTGTCTCCAAAACAAAAGAAGCCAGCTATCTACAGAGTAGCAGTGTTGACAGAATCAACAGTTCTTACCATGCACCAACTGCAAAACAAGTTCCATTTTCATGGTAGAGTTTTGAAGGTTGATTCTATGTATGGTTGAGAGATATTCTGGGTGCCTTGGCCATAAAATCTCTTACTCTGAAACTCTGGTATATAGCCTCCGGCATGAAGATTCAACATTTAAAGATTCCTGTGGAGTCTGCTAAGTGTATCGGCACAGGAGCTGCTTTCAATTGGGAAGCCTCCAGGGGAAGATCTGTAGAAGAATCAGAAGGTGGGCAAACCACTATTGCTGTGGCAAAAGAGTAATCACTGAGGTCATCAACTGATTTTTGGAACTCAAAAATCTTGTCTGTTACTAGCCTAATCATGCCAAAGGGCTAGAAAGTTTAGACTTCTGTTTATCCCAGGATGTATTAGAGCACCTTTCTTCCCACCTGCTGCATTTGGATGCACATATTAAAATGCTGCAAGTTTGTGACCGAGTTCCTGCCAGAGGGCTATATGTACATATTTCTTTCTTTCTTTCTATCTTTCTTTGAACCTAGCTGAAAACCCTTAAGGACGGAGTCAACAGACAATAAACCCAAGAGGGATCCAAAGGGAAATCATCCTGCAAAGAGAGACTAGTTATAGCAAAGGTGATAAATGTGAGGGAATAGTATAACAAAAGGTGATAAATGTGAGGGAATAGTATAAAACACCAATACACCTGAAATTCAGATGTCAGCAGAGAGCAGGAATGAATTTAATCCTCACTTAAATATCTAAAGAACGGATAATTCCACAACGGCACTAAGTAAACTATTCTGAAATTTTAGTTGTAGTTGTATTAAACCTAATGCTAGAAAATGACACGCTTTGCAGCGGCAGCCTGCCTTGGTCAAGTTAAGATGACTACAGAGAACGGTTGCCATTGTAGCACATTTAATGCAACAAACATAATGAACTCACTTTACATCTATACCACAAGTCAATAATAAGAGTTAGCAACATTGACCTATGACATACTATACAAGAGTTTGAGATGATTCACCAACTGAAAGCTACACTGGAGAATAGTGTTCCAAACAAGGAAGAAAAGAGTTAAAACACTTAGATATAAAAACTTCATCCCAAAACATTTTAAAACATTTCTGCAAGATACCAACTTTTGAGAAACACAGGAGGAAATATGTATATGCTTCTTGAAAGTCAATTTCTAATCAAAATTTACACTTAAAATCTTAAAGTCACTGACATTTAAAACTGTATCATTTAAATGTAAATCTTAGGATTGGCTGCTCAGAACAACTTTCTTGACTTCTGCTACCTCTCAAAACAGTAGATAACAAAGATCCAAACAATATACTGTAAAAGGGGCTTATGTAATCTTGTAAACCTCAAATTTCTTATGGAATTTGGCTTCTTATTTTTCATCCCCAGAAACCAAAGCTGTCTGTCTACGGTTGCAGGTGCCTCTATTTTCTCCATTGCTCATGAGACTTCTTACATCTCCAGTCCTCATCCTAGAGGAATTGTGACAAAATGAAGAAGAAAAGAAGATAACCAACATAAAAAGTGCTTGTGGTTCAAGACATGTTTGATGGGCTGTCTAAGGACTGCTACTCTTCCCAAGGTCCTCAAATTCTTCAGGGCTTCAAAGACTCAAGTGATTGGGAGAAAAGACGAACTGGGGCTGGTAAGTTCCTGACCCAGTAAGGCTACAAAACCACATAGTGAATCTGAATTTTTGCAAATGACAAATGTCCCCATACTTTTGGAGATTTTTCATTACTGCAACTCCTTCTACAGGAGCTTCTAATTACTAGATCAATTTCACAGGAGCAGTGGGAGTGGCACTGGTGACAAGTTGGCTGCAGGAAGAATGACATTAGCTGCAGTGAGCATAAGCCTGGCAACTAGCCAACACCTCTTCTAAACAATAATGGCTAAAGTGCTGTAACTAATAAGTCAGGGATTGAAGCCGAAGATTCACTTGCTCAAAATTACTAACAACAGCAACAGTGCTCTAAGGGTCTATAATAATTCTAAGTGATACAAACTTCACAGCTTTGCTGACCACACTCTACAGGAAAAGCCATCAAACTCAGTTGAACAAACTTGACCTTGTTAACCCTTTAACGCCGACTGGACGTATTTTACGTCGACAAAAGTTGTCTGTCGGGTGCCGAGTGGATGTAAAATACGTCGACTACAAAAAGTTTTTTTAAATATTCGCTGCAAAATACTTATAGGCCTCGTTTGCGAAAAATTTTAAATCGCGCCTTGAGGGATGCTGGGAGTTCACAGATCACACTGTTGATTTGTTCACAAGCGTGACCCAGCTGCGCATGTGCGAATTTCTTTCTTCTCCCAAAAGAAAGCATCAGCTAACTCTGCTGAAAATCTCAGAAATTCTTTCCTCACTTTGTTGTAATTTTTGCACCTTTTCTATTACCCATTACATAAAGTTTTATATATGAAAATGTGTTTAGTTTCATGTAGAATACAACAAAAAATAACTCATGGTTGAAGCTTTTATCAATTTTGACATTTTCATATAAATCACGATAAAAATTTCAACCTTCGGTCAACTTTGACTTGACCCAAATGGTCGAAAAATGCGATTGTAAGCTAAAACTCTTACATTCTAGTAATATTCAATCATTTACCTTCATTTTGCAACAAACGAGAAGTCTCTAGCACAATATTTCGATTTATGGTGAATTTTTGAAAAAACTTTTTCCTTACGTCAGCGTGCACTAACTCTGCTGATAAATCTCAGAAATTCTTTAGTCACTTTGTTGTAATTTTTACACCATTTTCCATTAGGCGTTACATAAAGTTTTATATACGAAAATGTGTGCAATTTCATGTAGAATGCAACAAAAAATAACTCATGGTTGTAACTTTTATCAGTTTTGAAATATCTTCATATAAATCACGGTAAGTGCCAGAATTTTAACCTTCGGTCAACTTTGACTCGACCGAAATGGTCGAAAAATGCAATTGTAAGCTAAAACCCTTACATTCTAGTAATATTCAATCATTTACCTTCATTTTGCAACAAATGAGAAGTCTGTAGCACAATATTTCGATTTATGGTGAATTTTTGAAAAAAACTGTTTCCTTACCTCCGCATGCACTAACTCTGCTGAAAATCTCAGAATTTCTTTAGTCACTTTGTCATAATTTTTGCACAGTTTTCTATTACCTGTTACATAAAGTTTTATATATGAAAATGTGTGCAATTTCATATAGAATACAACAAAAGATAACTCATCGTTGTAGCTTTTATCAGTTTTGAAATATTTTCATATAAATCACAATGTGCCAAAATTTCAACCTTCGGTCAACTTTGACTCAACCGAAATGGTAGAAAAATGCAATTGTAAGCTAAAACTCTTACATTCTAGTAATATTCAATCATTTACCTTCATTTTGCAACAAACGAAAAGTCTCTAGCACAATATTTCGATTTATGGTGAATTTTTGAAAACACTTTTTCCTTACGTCCATGCGTGCTAACTCTGCTGAAAATCTCAGAATTTCTTTAGTCACTTTGTCATAATTTTTGCATCATTTTCTATTAGCCGTTACATACAGTTTTATACATTAAAATGTGTGAAATTTCATGTAGAATACAGCAAAAATAACTCATGGTTGTAACTTTTATCAGTTTTGAAATATTTTCATATAAATCACAATAAATAGAAAAAATTCGACCTTCAGTCAACTTTAACTCGACCGAAATGGTCGAAAACTGCAATTGTAAGCTAAAACTCTTATATTCTAGTAATATTCAATCATTTACCTTCATTTTGCAACAAACGGGAAGTCTCTAGCACAACATTTCCATTTATGGTGAATTTTTGAAAAAAAAAAACTTTTTTTTTACGTCTGCACGTTACGAATTCATGCATCATTTTGTGACAATATTTTCTTTGTGTTGCTTTGATTGTTTTACAATTTGTTATATACCAAAATCATTGCAATTTAGTGTACAATACAACGAAAAAAAATAACTCATTAGCTTTAACCGTTTTGCTCACAGCGTGATTTGTATACAATTATATATGAAATTTTTTTTCGCGCTGTCATATATTCCAATATTCATATATGATAATTTTTTCATTTCTGATGGTTGCATACTAAACTTCAGGCAATGAGGAAAAAAGGAGCCAAAAATGAACTCTTAATCTTAAAAACTAAGTGTGCTGTGAATTTTTGAAACAAAATTTTCTTTCCGTTTTGGCGCTAGCTCTCAAACCGCGCCGGCATACGGCAGACACTTTTGTAAATAGAGGCTCGGCGTTTAATGGTTAACTATTACACATATGATGTGTTTCCTTTAACATTTGCCATGTAAACAGTACAAGCACATTGTGGTAGGGGTGTAAGAATACTACCACCATGGGTCCTGCGTGTCATAAAAGGTGACTAAAAGGAAAGCTGCTGCCTTGCAGTCTTACTTTTTAGTAAAAGGCTAGCCCCACAGCCAATAACTGTGGTTGATGACAGCAAGGGCATGCAGTCATAAAAACCCCTTTACCAAACAATGAACTATGCCTGATGTGTAAGAAATATGAAAGTGGCTAGGGTGTCCCCTGTAAGCAATGTGCGTCAGAATCCCCCTACTGGCGTGATAAATGGGCGAGGGGTACTGCAAGGTTCACGACTGTGGCCAAAGAAGTTAGAAAAAGAGTGGAAGATTAGAGCAGGTACGTGGAGCATTGGTACTCTAACAGGAAGACTGAGGGAGACAGTAGATATGATGGAGAGGAGGAAGATAGATTTGTGTGTGCAGGAGACTAGGTGGAAAGGGAGTGGAATTAGAGAGATAGGAAATGGGTATAAGCTTTATTACAGCGGGTCACGAGAGGGAAGAAATGGAGTTGGAATTACAGTAAGTAACAACTGGAAGGAAAAAGTGGTAGAAGTAAAGAGATAGGCTTTTAAAGATTCCAATAATAACAGGGGACAGCTTTTAAAGATTCCAATAATAATAGGGGACAAAGTAATAAATATAATATCAACATACACTCCTCAGATGGGGTGCTGAGAGCAAGAGAAAGAATTATTTAAACAAGAGTTTGAGGCTGTCATTAGAACAGCGAGGGCAGAGGAGAAACTAATAATACGAGCTGATATGAATGGCAGGGTGGGAAAGAGAAGAGATGGGTATGAGGAGGTACACAGAAGCCATGGGTTTGGAATTAGAAATGAAGATGGGGATTATATAGTAGAGATGGCTCAGAGTTTTGAACTGGCATGTATGAACACAGTTTCAGAAGTTGGATCAGTACTTGATAACGTATGAAAGTGGAGAAGTGCAAAGCCAAATAGATTACATCCTGGTTAGAAGAGCCGACAAAGGTAATGTGAAGAACTGCAAAGTGATCTTGGGAGAAGCATGCGTTAAACAACATAGGTTGCTGGTGACGGATTTGAAAATGAGAGGGAGGAAACCCAAAAAGAGAAAGAGGAGATCTAGAATTATGATTTGGGAACTTAAAAGGAGAAAAGGGGGAACAAAATAATTTAGGACTGTGAGAGAGAGATGGCAGGAAAGGGGGAACATAGAAGTTGGACAGGGTAGCAGAGTTGAAAATATGTGGGCAGACATGAGAGAAATATGCGTGGGTGAAGCAGAGGAACTGGTGGGAAGAACCAGCAGATATGGAGTGTCCAGAGGAGAAAAGTGGTGGTGGAATGGAGAGGTGCAAGAATCAATTGAAAGAAAATCAAAAGCATTTAAGGACTGGAAAGTAAGGCATGCACAGGGTACAGAAGAATGGTACAGAGAAGAGAAAAAAAGATGCGAGGAGAGGGGTAGGTATGGCTATTGGAAGAGCAGATGAATGAAAGACTAGAAACAAGAGAAGGAGAAAAGGATATCTGTAAGATTTCAAACTTGAGGAAAAGGCAGAGACAGGATTTGGGTAAATTGGGTGTCATCAAGGATAGAGATGGAAATATATTGTATAGGGATGAAGACAATAAGACAAGATGGAGAGAGTATTTGGAACAACTTTTAAATGCTGAAAATGAAAGAGAGGAGATGGGGGAAGCACAGAGGGTGGAGGGACCAGTGATGGAGGTACAGGATAGAGAAGTGAAGAGAACATTAAGTAAAATGAAGAATGGTAAAGCACCAGGTCCATTGAGTTCCAATTTGAAATGATCAAATTACTAGGTACAGAGGGGGAGAAATGGATGCTGGATTTATTAAAAGCTATATGGGAAGAGGAAGAAATGCCAATGGACTGGGAGGATAGTCTAATGGTATATATATATATATATACAAGCAGAAGGGAGATGCCATGGATTGTGGTAACTAAAGTTGTGGTAACTAGAGAGGAATTAAACTAACAGAGCATGGATTGAATGTTTTAGAGATGATACTGGATGAGAGATTAAGAGAAATTGTAATGATTGGGAAACAGCAGTATGGATTCATGAGAGGAAGAGGGGTGGTGGATGCCATCTTCATAGTAAGACAGCTACAGGAAAAGAGGCTAGAGGGAAACCAGGATCTTTATTGTGCATTTATACACCTGGAGAGAGCATATGATAGAATACCAAGAGAAGTGATGCTTTGGTGTTTAAGGAAGAGGAAAGCCCCAGAAAAGTTGGTTAGGCTGGTCGAGATGATATATCAAGAGAACGAGCACAAAAGTAATAACAGCAGTTGGGGAAACAGAAAACTTTGAATTACACCAGGGGTCAGCATTAAGCCCATTTTTGTTTGTGCTGGTCATGGATGTGTTGAGTGAAGAGATCAGGAATGAAGTGTTGTGGGAGTTGTTGTACACTGATGATCTGGTGATTACTGCTGAAGATGAGGAGGACCTACAGAGAAGGGTTGGAGAGTGGCAGGAGTCTTTAGAGAGGGGTGGCTTAAGGGTGAATGTGAATATAAAACAAGAGGTTTTAGTGCGCAGTATGGAAGATAGAGACAGAATAGTAATGCAAGAAAAAAGAGGCTCGATTATAAAAACTGGTGGAAAAGTTTAAATACTTAGGATCTACTATAAGCCAAGAGGGAGGACGTGAGGCTGAAGTGGACAGTAGGATAAAAGCAGCAAGGGGGAAGTGGAGAGATGTAGCTGGAGTTGTATGTGATAAGAAAATGCCAATCAAGCTACAAACCAAGATTTATAGCACAGTGATAAGACCAGTGTTAATGTAAGGATCAGAAACATGGGCTCTAAGAAGAAAAGAGAATGTAAAGCTTGAGAGAACAGAGATGAGAATGCTGAGGTGGATTATGGGAACATCACTACCTGAAAGATTGGAAAATGATGAAATAAGAAGAAGAGCAGGTTTAGTAAAGATAACAGAGGTGATAAGAGAGTCACGACTGAGATGGTATGGGCATGTGTTAAGGATGGATGACAAGGAGGGAATGAAGAGGGCTTGGGAAACACCTGTTAAAGGAAGGAGATTGAGAGGGAGACAGAGAATTAGATGGCGTGATAAAGTGAAGGAAGGTATGGAGAAAAGAGGTTTGGTGGAGGATGATGCCTTTGATAGAAGGCAGTGCAGAAGGCGCATCAGGCAACCAACTTCTTCACGTAGGGATAACGGTGGGAAAAAGATGTAAGCAGTACAAGCTTTACTAGGTAATGCAGTGTACCTCTGCTGTGGCCTCTTTACACTGAACCAGAAAAATGACAAAGTGAATATACTCAACATTTTACTGTAACACAAAAATTATATATTATACCTATTGGCATATATACTGCAAAAGAAACCATGTACAGTAATTAAAAGTAAAAGATAACAAGTACATTTGTTAAATACAAATTAATGAAATAACATTACCAAAAGTGGTTTGTTCTTCCTGAGCATAAATGCAAGCAAGAACATAGGCAATTAGGGCAATGAGAAAAGGGACAGAGAAAACATACTAAAATGTACAATTACACCTTATTAGGCATTTCATCCTACAACATAGTAAGCATGATGTAAAGTAAGCACTGAAATGAACAAAAGCTAACTAGAAAAAAATGCTCCCTAGCCTATTGTTTGCTGTCTAGCTAGGACTTACTGTCACTTCAAGGAAAAAACTAATCAAAGACAAATGTGCAACATAATAAAACCAAACCTAACACTATACTAAAATCATTACAGCACTAATTGCTTTTTTTCTTTGACAGACAAGAAAGCAAATACTACTAAAATAATTCTTAGCAAACTACTATCTGCATCACAGGAAATACCATCCAATCTGGTTACAAACCTTTGGTCCTCAAAAATCATAAACCATTGAAAAATCACTACTAATGCTCATCACCTCGTTATGCCAGTTAAAAACTGCAAGTTAAAAACACACAAATCACAATGATAATTAATGTAAGGAAAGGTTAAAAAAAGGGGGGGGTAACCATAAAAAAGACTAACTAGCTAAAATGCCTGACAACTTGAGAAAAGTTAACTCTAAAAATGACAAAGTAATGAGGCATATAGATGCATTATACAATGCAGTACTCAGGAATCCACCCAAAATGCACAGTATTACTGGCTAACTGCCATTTATTAATTTCTTTTTATTTTAAGAGGGACTGAAGTGTCTGAGAAGACTTTGTGGTGCATGAAAGGGATAATTCTAGTTAATGGGTTTGTGAATGAATGAATCATGAAATTTAGACTAATAAAGCCAAGCAATGGGGAAATGTTCACCGTTCATTGATTAAAAACAGTGAAAAGGAGTTGGAGCAGTTGGGCGGCAATATAGTGGAATACAGAAAAATTACATTTTTATAGTAAAATAGAGTTTTATATATACTTACCAAGTAATTACATAGTTATTAGTTTCATTTATTTGCAGTAGCTTAAATTTAAATTTCGCGGTAGTGACACCGATGTTCTGTGTAGGTGACTAGTCTTGCCCCCAACGAGATAGTTAGGAACGACATAGCAGAGAATCCTCAGTCTGTTTATGCTCCAGTCCATTAGAGAGGAGGAGGGAGGGTCCCGATCATGTAACTACTTGGTAAGTATATATAAAACTTTATTTTACAATAAAAAATGTCATTTTTATATAAGTAACTTACCAAGTAATTACATAGCTAAATCCCACATTGACAGGAGGTGGGATACGTGGACATATTCTACTCTAAAACATTAAGTCATGTAATGAATTAGAAATAGAAAGTTGCTAGCATTGAAAACAATGCTTGCCATTCCTTGTTAGTTAAGAGAACCTGCAGTATAAACTGCCTATGGTTGGTGCTCAACTTAACCTGTAGTGGCATGGTAGTAAAGCCAAGGGTTATCTCTACTAAAGAGGGAGCTTTGTACTGGAGGAGTACTCCGATCGCTACCAAAGCATCAGTGGAAGTTATGCAGTCAAGGAGTTATCCGATGGCTAGTAGAACTTTAAAGGTGCCCTTGCCCTGGGCACAGTACCATAATAAAAGCAACTAAATTATGTTGTCACCTACACTGAAGTAAGACCTAAACCCATCCACTGAATACCAGGTGCTCCAGGTACATTGTATCCCGCCCGGCTCCCCAAATTTCGACCCTTCACAACAAGGTGAATAGGCAGTGGGAGAAAATCCTATGCTTACTTCTGTGATACCATGCCAGTAACTAAAAATCGCAAGGTACTGCCAAATTTTTAAAACACTGTTTAAACTCCCTAAAAATGAGAAAGGAAGAACGATCACACCACCAATAGGTTGACTGTTGAACTGATGTAAGGGATGAGGTGGAGGCTGTTCTGACATCTTTAGCTTTCACTAGGAGGAAAATGCTTCTCTTAAACCTGAGCGTGTCTCAGAAGACAAAGTAGCCCTTTGTTGGCTGAGCCGGTTGAGCTTCAGACTGTCACTCGATGGGCCGGAGTTCAATTCCCGCGGCCGGCTGATGAAGAGTTAGAGGAATTTATATCTGGTGATAGAAATTCTTTTCTCGCTATAATGTGGTTCGGATTCCACAATAAGCTGTAGGTCCCATTGCTAAGTAACCAATTGGTTCTTAGCCACGTAAAATAAGTCTAATCCTTCGGGCCAGCCCTAGGAGAGCTGTTAATCAGCTCAGTGGTCTGGTAAAACTAAGGTATACTTTTTTTTCAGAAGACAAAGTCCATTAGGATAGAGGGCAAGATGTTCTAATCAGAGAACGAGACGAGCTCTTATCCTAACTCCCTGGGTTATGGATGGCCTGGGACTACCAGCTTTTAGGCGATACTATACCATCCAGCTGGGCAGAGCTCTCTAAATTCCTCCTCAGAGCCAGTGAGCGCTATGGGTCTCTGAGAATGAGCTGGCGCCAGGTGCAGTTGCCACCAGGAGTACTAGTTAGAAGAAGAAAGTAGTTCTTGCCATCACACCATAGGTTCTGGATGACCTTTGAACCTGAACATTCAAACTGGATAGAAAACTTTAGTCTTCCTCGGAGCTAGCGAGCGCTACTGGGTGCTCAGAATGAAAGCTGACATCATAGCCAAATCTGGTGCAAAGCTATTGTTATAGGCAAGAGAGCAGGGTGCCAGACGAGCTATGAGCTTGGGTGTTGTCTGGCGCTCCTGGAAGACACGGATGTCCATAAAATTCCTAAGGGAGAAATTCCTAAGGGAAAAAGAAAAAACGGAACCAGGTCTTGGATGGGTCCCTGTCCTTGACTAAAATCCAAGGAGAAACGAGCAAACCACTTCTCCTTCTTCCCTGCTTGGGCGTGTCAGGAACTTCAAAGGAAATTAAGATATGGATGCCAACGAACTAGGTCTCCATGCTTATACATGAGTCATGCACAGTTCGACAGCCCTTCAAGGGTAATTGTAAAAGGAACATGGACATCTTGCAGAGGAGATGTAGGGCCTGAGATACTAGCTTCAGAAAGTCGATCCCCAGGTCCAGAAGATGGTGATAGAAGATTGACTGCCATGTCTTGCAATGGTCTCTGCAATATGTCTAAAAAAATTTTTTTCAATGATAATCCTCCAGACAGCCTGGAGTCTGTTGTGGAAAGATCTGACTACCTTGGATGATCTCTTGAAACGAGGCTGTCTGAGAACACACAGTGGGGGAGAATCCTGTAGAGTCCGCCCATAATCCAGAGCGTTCAGGGACCATGATACGAGCTAGAATAGTGCTAAGTGGACAATGTAACTTGGAGTTAGCACGAAGATTGTGTCGCTCCTTCTTGACTGTGATGAAGATCCCTTGAAGGAGCAAACAAGTCCAAGACAGGTCCATCCCATAGATTCCACAGATCCCAGCAGCCTGGGGATTGACGGTCTCCTTCTGACATCTCAGTACATCTGATAGGGCTTAGTTCTATGAACTGATCAAGAACTAAAAGACCTGTTTGATCTGTCCACAGAAACAGGTCTCTTCCTATAGAAGTGGGGAGATGTGGAATGGAGCTTTGCTTACATAAAACATTAGAACTGTGGTCTGAATGTTTAGCGCCATCTAGGAGTGCAATAAGGTCAAAAAGCACTAAAGTTATCTGAAGAAACTTCCAGCTCTATGAGAAGGAACTGAAGATCTGTCCTTCCGGGGACCACACCTGGAAAAAGCCCTGGTTCCTTAAGAAGGCTCCCCAGCCCATAACTGAAGCGTTGAAAAGAAATCCAAGACTAGGTCCACGGATGAAGGAACCACCTTTCCAAAAGACTAAGTTCAGATGACTATAAGAACAAGGGCTCCAGAGAAAACTAGTGCTGTTAGGAGGCCGACATCTGGCAAGGACTGGAAGGGTGCCTCCTGCATCTCCAAAATCCATTCAACAGCCATGAAGATTAAAGGAAGAGGCTATCTGGTTTGTCCTCTATCCACTGTGGGCATGTTTCGCATTGGTGATCATGCACTCGCAGCTAAAAGCAAACCAGTAGAAGGACATGCAGAACCACAGACAACCGTACAAACAAGCTGCCAACTCTGCAGACTTTATGTCAGCCAGGAGAAAATGTCGAAATCCTTGCAGATTCAACAAAAACTGAACTTGATAAAACTTAGCGTGGACTCAACGATACCCTCACACAATAACAAAGAAGTGCAGAACTGTACGCTGAGAAAAAAGCCATACTCGTAAGAACCTGGGCCCTGTGAGCTTACACTAGGCGAACAGAGATGGTCGCCGAATACTAGAGATATAATGATGAGTGCTCTAGTGCAGGTTTGGGTACTCAACGAATGCGCCAGGCACTATAGCCGATTCACTTAAGGTAGATTCTTGGGCCTATGAGACGTACGTTTGGCGGCCTCTGATTGGCTGGTACCGGGAGGTCTGCAGCTCGCTCAGTGTTTCATTTTAGTGTTTGTAGCTCAGAAAACTTGCAATATGTTTATATTTCTTCATTTATCTCATGTTTTATGCAAGATAGGAAAGTTCTGATCATACCATAGGATTCGGTATTAATTGTACAACTAAATCGTGCTTTTCTGAAACCAGTAAGATAAAACACAAAGGAATTACAATGAGTAGAAGTGAAGAGAGAAGCATTTCATTCTTTATATCTGTTTTTACATATCGTCAGATTTTACATCACTGATGCGATCAAGATAAAATAAAACTAGTGTTTTCATACAATAAATTCACCCTGAATACGCTGGTGCTTTCAGATTTTAGATGCGTGTGATATGTGAAGAGAAAATGAAGAATATGTCGTATTATGTTGCATCTGTACTTGACTCAGTTTGGCAGTAGTGCCGAGAGATGGTGATCTGCAAACAGCGAGAGTGTTGAGGCGCCGTTGACAGTTGCCAATTAGCGATATGAGAAGTTTGGAGTTTCGACAATATTTACCCTATTATTATGTCATTACATTTTCTGTACATAAATGCATAGAATTCACATTATGACTGTCAAAATTTTTCACTCCAATATCATATATGTCCGTATGTGTGGCCATATCTGATAAGAAAAATTGAATAATCATATGGCTGCATCTGGTTGTGTTGGCTTCAATTGAGTCTAGATGAGAAATTTGCATTCTGTAGGCTACATGATAAATAACAGGCTAAATAATTATGAGTTCATTATTATGGCCGCTTGTTTCTCTGGTCAATAACACGAAAAGCTGATGGTTTTTATATGTTCATTCAATGAACGCAAGTACAACTTTTTATTTCTTACCATAAAATCTATTGGCGATGTAACTAATATAAAATTCTGTCTTTTTCAGAATTTGTTTGAGCTGCTCTTACACTAGAATGTTTATTCCTCTAAATACATGTTATATTTGATAATTGTGCAGGCCTGTTATTTATCATGTAGCCTACAGTATGAAAATTTCTCACCTAGCCTAAATTGAAGCCAACACATCCAGATGCATCCATATGATTATTAATTTTTTCTTATCAGATATGTCCAGACGTACCAACATAATTATATGATATTGGAGTGAAAAAGTTCAATATTCATAATGGGAATCCTATGCCTTTATTCACAGAAAATGTAATGACATAATAATACCGTAAATATTGTCGAAACTGTTAAATTCTTATATTGCTAACTGGCAACTGTCAACGGCGCTCGGCTTTGCAGATCTTTGCAGATTTTTTGGTTTCTACTGCCAAACTGAGTCAAGAACGGATGCAACATAATAAGACATATTCTTCATTTTCTCTTCACATATCACACGCATCTAAAATCTGAAAGCACCAGCATATTCAGGGTGAATTTTTTTGTATGAAAACACAAGTTTTATTTTATCTCGATTGCATCAAAGATGCAAAATCCGATGATATGTAAAAACAGGTATAAAGAATGAAATGCTTCTCTCTTCACTTTTACTCGTTGTAATTCCTGTGTTTTATCTTACTGATTTCAGGAAATCATGATTTAGTTGTACAATTAATACCGAATTCTATGGCATGACCAAAACTTTCCTATCTTGTATAAAACGTGAGATAAATGAAGAAATATAAAGATATTTCAAGTTTTCTGAGCTACAGACGTTAAAATGCAACAGTGAGCGAGCTGCAGACCTCCCAGTACCAGCCAATCAGAGGCCGCCAAACGTACGTCTCATAGGCCCAAGAATCTACCTTAAGTGAATCGACTATAGGAAGTGGCGCCAGGAGGTTGGGAAAGGATCCAAGAAAACTGGAATTGACGCCTTACAGGAAAGGTTGTTCAACCAAGAACGAAACTGCAAGAAGACTGTAAGAAGATGATAGCTTTAATTTGACAGGAAGCATATAACAGCAACTGTCAACATGTAGATCTTCTGCAGAGTGAAGAGCCAAGAAGCTTACGGCATTCAGTCTTTGCCCAAAACCTAGAAACTGAGGTAAAATCCGAGGATGCATTTAGGTCTATCCAATATGGCCAGTGTCTCGTGAGCGCCAGAGCTAGAGTAGGCTCGCTACTAATGTCCTGGGGATGAAGGCGGGAAAAGACGGTAAAACTCTTGGGCCGTCTGGAAACAGAGATTTTTGGCAGACGGAAAACTCAAAAATCTGAGATGCTGAAAGTCAACAGGGGTACTCTGGCCAGTGTTCCTGATGTCAGTCCAGAAAATTAGGACTTCCAACAATCTTGACAGGGAAGTCTAGATCCGACAAGGCACTAGAGTGAGGGAAGACAAAGACACTTGTCTTGCTCCTTTTAAATGAAAGCCAATTTCCCAACCTTGACAGATGCTTGGATGACGAGGAAATAGCCCAAAGAGGGAGCTTCTCCAGCAACTCAACAACTCTGACCCAGAAGTCTTGTCCTGAGGTAGGTGTGTTCTTAAAATTCAGGCGCTGAACCAAAGAGGAACCAGCGCCGCACACAGCAGGTTGGGGCTCGGATCCCTTGGATCCCACTACATGCTTGGATCCCTTGGATCCCACTGTACACTTGTATCCATCAGATCCCACTGGACACTTGGATCCATCAGATCTCACTGGATACTTGGATCTGTCAGCTCCCACTGAACACTTGGATCCATCAGATTCCACTTGACTTGGATCCATCAGATCCCACTTGGCTTGGATCCATTAGATCCCACTTGCCCCTTGGATCCATCAGATCCTGCTGCACACTTGGATCCATCATATCCCACTGGTCACTTGGATCCAACAGATCCCACTGGATGCTAGAGCCATCATTATCCCACTGTATGCTTTGATCTCAGTGGACACTTTGGACACTGGGTGCTTGAACTCCGTCCGCTCTAACACTGCTAGGCACTCATATTGATAGAGCGTTTGGTGCCAATTACTGGCGCTCCACAACTGGAAGATATGCCTCTTCAAAAGCCAAGATACACCCAAAAAACATCATCAACACCCTCTGTCTACACAGGGATCCATGTCTGTCCACACTAGGATCTTGGAACAACACAGTTGATGCCTCTTGCATATATTGGGATCCGTAAATGTTCACACTGGGATCTGTATCACTAGAGGACAAAGAATGCACATCCCTATGGACACCTTTCCAATGGCTATCCGTCGAGACCTGTGGACAGCAGGATCGACTGAGGAGCAACTACCCGGGGCAAAAACCCTTCGGACCCCCATGGACTGACAGTATGCCTCCTCCCAGGTTTAGGGGAGTCTGACAGGGACTGGGTTTAGGGGATCCGATAGGGCCAGATAGCCATATCCGCCACTACACATCTAGTAAAACGACCTTCCAGTGGCTGTCTGTCGATACCTGGGACCAGCAACAGGCTCGACTGAGGGGGCAACTACCCGTGTGTAACCCCCCAACCTCCCTGGGGGACTTTCTGTCTAGGAGCATCGGGGGATGAGTAGACACCTCCTCCACTGCACAACACTTCACTATTCCAAGGTTAACTTCTGTCACTCCAGATACAAGACTGGCAGTGGCATGGGAAGGAAGCAAGGGAGCCAGGCACAGGAGCGATACGAAAAAATTAGAGGGCTAGTAGTAGGAGAGAAAAATGGATAGGGGGTAGGCACTAGACTACACATGGATCCCTGAGCCGCTTAGATCCACTGGGCACTCGGATCCCACTGATTGCTCGGTTCTCACTGGGCGGTTGCCGGGCGCTGGGTGCTCCCAGGTGTAAGTGGCGCAGGCAATTGAGTATCAAACGGGCTAGTAGCTTGTAAGCTGAGAAATCAGGGGCTTGTGAGCATTCCTGGGCATTTAGAATCGATTGCCAGCTGTCAAGAACGTCAATTCTTTCAAAAGCCCGGCGCAACCAAAATTAGCACAATTCTCTCCTACTATGTTCTGCCCTTACACTTTTTCAGTTCTCTGCAAAGGAAAGTGTAATAAGATGATTTTAATTCATTGTTGAAGTACTCAGAGTACCATCATACAGACAAATTTCAACTCCTAATAAACATTATTTGAGACCTATGTAGATATAGTGTATCATCAACGGTCCTGTAGCAAACACAATGTTTACGTATTACTCTACTTGATAAATATGGAAGCAAATGCAAAGTTTACTTTATCACATTACTCTGCAACACTTTACATTATTCCACTACTCATCATAGCGAATGCAAAGTTTACTTTATCACCTTACTCGGTAACATTTTACATTATTGCATTACTCGTCGTATAGGTGAGTAAAACCAGAGATGTAATTTCACTACTGTAGCATCGAAAAAATCAGTTCAGTAGTGAACGTAAATATCAGCTCGACAGCAAACCAATGTTTACATTATAGTACGCCACTCGGCAAAGTAGTTAAACAATTAACTGCAATTTTCACTGTCAAAGCGAAAAATTTGTGTATCAGACTCCATTCAGTAACAACAAAACAAGGAAAAACTCAACCTGAAGTTTTCGGCTCAAGCTACTCGACTTTCGGCTTCAACACTGAAGTCTGGTTAAATAACCAGTGAAAAAAGAAAAGCTGCTGCTAACACCTGATGTTAACACCAGACATTGCAGAAAAAGACTGAGGATTCTCTGCCAAATTGTTCCTAACTATCTCGTTAGGGGGCGAGACTAGTCACCTACACAGAACATCGGTGTTGCTACCGCACGAACTTTGAATTTAAGCTACTGCGAATAAATGAAACTAATAGCTATGTAATTGCTTAGTAAGTTACTTATATAAAATAAATGAATTACAAATATTTGTGAGAATTCCACAACTGTACAGGCAGTCCCCAGTTATCGGAGGGGTTCCGCTCCCGACAGCATGACAATAACCGAAAATCGGCAATAACAGCGCTTATCAGCACCGATAACGGATATCGGCACTGGCGCTGAAAATCCAATTATTGTTGTTGCTAGACAAGCGCCATAAAACTGGATCGCCAATAACTGGGGACGCCTGTACTAAGAAGTAAAATTTAAACAGTTTGGACAGCAAGATGAAATTAGGGAATTGGGAATGAAAGGAAAGTAAAAGGCTAAAGAGCAGGTGTACCTAGAAGTTGAAGGTACAGGCAGTCCCCAGCTATCAGCGGGGTTCCATTCCCGACAGCGTGACGATAACCGAAAATCGCCGACAATCGGCCAATAACCGGGAATCAGTGTCGAAAATCTGGGTATCGTCGTCACTAGGCAAGCGCCGTAAAATCAGATCGCTGATAACCGGGAACTGCCTGTACACCCCAAGTACCCTTTAGTAATGCCTACAGTGCACTACATGAGAGTGGATTGATGGCACTACTCCTGTATAGGGGTACTGGGTTAGTAATGAAACATTTGTATTTTTATCTTTAACAAAAATAACTGCAGTACCCTAATTTACTTAATGCTAAAAAGAGAACATTAAATCCATTGTAAAAATGATCACTAAAAAACTCTATAAATCTTGGTAAGGTACTTTGCTGTGAGTTGTCACAGTAAGCTGATAGTATACATCTGTTGACCTCAACATGCTATATGAAATCTCCCCAGGATGTTTACATTAACTATTTATAAATTTAACAAGCACTGCCTCCAATTGCATGTAAGCAGGCATGTTTAACAAAAAGCAATCTGGCCATTAACAGTGAGAGCATAGCAAGGATAAATATACAATCGAAGCCTACATGAAAACCCTTTTCAACAAACCTCTAATTTCTCTCTATGATGACGATGCTTGTGCCTTTCCTTATCCTTTTCACGTTCCTTCTTCTTTTTCTTTTTCTTTGACTTTTTGTGCTTCTCTCTGTTAAAAAATGGGAAATTTATTATCATACCATAAATAATGAGGTTGAAACTCTACCTTTTGCCTATGACCACTAAAAAGAACCACTAAAATGTCTGAGAGAGAGAGAGAGAGAGAGAGAGAGAGAGAGAGAGAGAGAGAGAGAGAGAGAGAGAGAGAGAGAGAGAGAGAGAGAGAGAGAGAGTGTTATGTTATGAACGTATTTAGTCATTAAACATATTCCACCAAGAAGCATCCAAATTTTCAAATGATCATACTGTTAAAGACTTCATGTTTATTTACTTTCAGAATTAAAATTTAACAACATACTGGGATTTTCAGAAAAATATTGGTACAGTATAACCATTTATTTTCCTTCTATTGATGATACAAACTAATTACATCTGACCTTGTTGTACTCTAGCCTTTTTCCTGGGCTTCAGTCTGGATTCTTTAATGGCATTTAACTGGTAATCTGTCTTTGAAATGGTTTGGTAAAAGGCCTTCCTTAAGTTTTATAATACTAGAAGAGAGAATGAGTCAAGATTCACGAGTCAACTTGTAGAGACACCTTAAAAAACTACATGATTGTCAGTCATTTTATCTGATTTACTCTTGAATGACCAGTTAGTAACACTTTTCAAACCTTGGTAGCTTGTTCCATAATGAGGTCATCTACATAAGATCTAGTCTAGCTACTACTTGAGGTAAAGAGATGCCTGTTAATCTATGTTATTCATACCTTAAATGTTTTAATCACCTATCCTCTTACTTGATGTTTTTCTAAAGTACAATTGAGGCATTCTAGCCTTCTCTGATATCTTGACTAATGGTACTAGTTCAGGTGCTTTGATCTTTACTGCTTCTAGTCTTTCTTTACCATTCCTCTGGGATGGTACCCAAATGAACAGCAAACTATAAAGGATGTAAAAAGTGCACTGAATGAGTTTAATATTGTCTGCTTTTTCTTAGCAGTAAACTGACATTTAACATAACAGTATTTTATTGACTTACTTTTTAATTTCTTTGCACTGCATAAGGTTTAAGACACTAGGGGTAATGATGCCAACCCTCTACACCTTTGGCCAGTAGGTCATATTTGGCATTCTTGTTTTTACAACCTATGAGCATTGGTCTGCATTTAAACTGAATGTCATCTGGCAATTAATGGATTATTCACCTACTCTTCCCAGGTCATTTTTCCAATGTTTTATTGCTGTATCCTTACCAGCACTGATACTTATTTCTCTCACCAGCTAATTTGCTTATTTTGCTGGTCAGCCCTGCAACCAAGTCATTTTTTTTGTTGATGATAAAACCACAGGACCAATCACTGAATTGAGGCAAACCATTTGTGACTAAAGTATGTCCCTCTGAAGACAGCTCTTCATTTTCTGTTATTTAGCTAGCCTTCTATCCAATATATCTTATCTCCTTTTTCTTTGATACCAATACCTTAATTGGCCATTAATGTTTTGTGGCATCTTGTCAAATGCCTCCTGGAAATTCAGAGTGTACCTTGTGTACCACTTTTATCATGTGCACTCAACATGTCATGGAAGAAGTCTAAAGGTTGGTTAAGCATGAACTTCCACCATGAAATCCATGCTGGCTGTCTAAAATTATGGTATTTGACTCTACAGTAGATGTCTCATTACATCATCTTCAAGATAAATTCTAGTATTATGCCAGGAAATGCCTGTAGTTCCCTGGACCATCCTTAATCCCCTTCTTGATACTAATAGAATATTTTGCAATTTCCAATCCCACACTACTCTTCTTTGCTCTAAGAAGTGAGAAGCAATTTCTGCTTCTTTAGTTACCCTCAAGCAGAATCTATTTGGACCTGGAAACTTGTTTTGGTGCTTTTAGTTTTCTGTAAAAGAAAACTATGGAGATCGCTTTATCTGTCCGTCTGCACTTTTTCTGTCTGCCCTCAGATCTTAAAAAGTTCTGAGGCTAGAGGGCTGCAAATTAGTATGTTGATCATCCACCCTCCAATCATCAAACATAACAAATTGCAGCCCTGTAGCCTCAGCAGTTTTTTTATTTTATTTAAGGTTAAAGTTAGCTGTGATCATGCATCTGGCACCACTATAGGTACCAACACAAGCTGCCACCGGGCTGTGGCTGAAAGTTTCATGGGCCGTGGCTGAGTGTCATACAGCATTATACGCTGCACAGGAAACTTGACTGCGCTGAAGAAACTTTGGCACATTTTTTTTTTACTATTTCTTTTGCTATTCCAATGTTCCCTAACAGTTCACTGCCTGAGTATAATACTGATACAATATGAATTTCTTAGGTGTTTTATTCAGTGTACAAATTGGAAAAGTATTCATATAACAGATCTACCATATATGTGTAGCTACCATAGTCAATACTGATGTCTATATCTTTTAAAGGCCCTATTGTACTTGACTTGTTTTCTGCTTATTGTATGCGTTAAAAATGGCGAAGAAAAATACCATACCTAAGCTTTATTCCCTATCTTTGGTTTGTCTACCCAGCATCTGATATTCCTTGATAGCATATTCTATCAAACCTTACCTTCTGCATCTGCAGTCCCTGCTTTCCACTTCCTGAGTTACTGAAGTCCCCAGTAAAAATGCAAACTTATTACTGGTAGTGTTGCTCAAGATTCTGTATTTTTTATCTTTTTCTGCAGACTGATAGAGGAAACTATATGCATTGTGCATAAAGTTTCCCTCTGAGTTTAACATATTCCCAACATTTCATACTCTGTCTCTAATCTCGAGTAAACTGGATTCAAGTACAGGCAGTCCCCAGCTTACGACGGGGGTTCCGTTTTTCCACCGCGTCGTAAACCAAAAACCGTCGTAAACCGAAAAATTGTCGAAAATCGTAAAAAATCCTAAGAAAGCCTTACTTTTAATGCTTTTACATCATGTATTGAAAATGATGTAAACTGCATTTTTATTGAGTTTTTCATAAAAAAAACCTCCAAATTTTTATTATTCTGCCGTTTTGGAGCCATATTTCTTCCGTCAGATTGGCGTACAACGCGTCATAACCCCAGAACATGTGTCGTAAACCAGAAAATAATTTCTGATGAATATATTTGAAAAGCGTCGTAACCTCGGAATGTCGTAAGCCGGACCCGTCGTAAATCGGGGACTACCTGTATTCCTTTACATATAGCAATACACCTCCGCTTTTCTTCCTAATTTATCTTTCTTGAACATTTTATATTAAGGTTACTGAAATCCTTCCTCAAAATCTCTAGTAACTTCCCAGTTGCCATTCAAGATCCAAGTAAGTCCTTTTCATTTCTAACATACTGAGCATTAATAACTAACACTTGAATATTTCTCTATACACCGTTCTTTACCCTCTCAATTCTTCATTAGTTTTCCTCTAAGAAACCCCTAAATGAGTTTTTGATATTACAAAGTTCTGATGTACCTCGGAGATGAGGAGATGGTAGTTCATCTAAAAGAGAACCTGGCGTTGTTATAGTCAGCAATCATCAACCTGAGATTTCTTAAAATATTTTGGGACCTGCCTTATTCAATTGCATTCCATCCTTTCTGAAGCTCTGTAGCTTACCTATAAAATACTTTCCATAGGTGTAAGAGTTCTCCTTTACTTCTCATTTGTTCATTAATGTCTATGGTTTCACTTCAAGCGTAATAACTTACATGATTCCTGGATAGAATTTTCATAATTATTTCTCACCTGGTTTTCTCTGCAACGAAAACCCTTCACCACAGGTTCACTATTCCATTAACTTATTTTATAGTAAAAGTACATCATTACACCTGCATAAACTATGATACAATAGTTCTTATTTTGTAACAAGTTCTCTCAATAAAAATATTTCTATTTCTTTCTTAGTTTTGTAACCAGTAAATAATTTCACTTTCTTCTTTGTCTACTTTTATTAGCAAAACTACCAGTTTGTTCCCTAAAAACTTAGTGCCAGATTAGACAGGTCACTTGTGATATCACTGAAAAACAGTTATTGCAGCACCCTGTCCCTTTCACTCTTTGCTACCTGAAGCTGTTTGAAACTTCACCAAAAAAACTTTGTCTTATCTCAACTATCTCTCTCCCTGAATCCACTATTCCATCTTTCCTCAAAATACTTGATCTATTTTACTGTGAGGAACAAAGTGTGGTCAAAGACGAAAACTTGCATTGCTACATCTTTGAGTTTTTTGTAGACCTAGTTGGCCAACTATTCTCCTTGGGGAACCAAAAACCAAAAGTCACAAGGATCTCCAAAATATGAAATTCTTATAAAGCCAATTAGGCCTGTCCTACATGTCCATTACATCTGCACCAATGTTAACAATTTCACAGTTAACTTATGTTCCAGAAACTTCATCAAATAATCTAGTTTTATGTAAACATAAAATGTAAAGGTAGTTTTATACTTTTGTATTGATACCTGAGTTTTTCAAATTACAAAATGTGTTAATAAACAAAATATTGTTTTTCATTTTAGTGTTCTCAGAGAAAAAGCCTGGATTTCCTTACTCAATAAAACAGCACTCTTCATTTGACTCTATTTACAATCAAGGAAAGTGTTACCACAATTTAAATCATATCTGGAAGATTTAAACAATTTTAAACCACCGTAATATGATGGACTCTTGATGAGGAGTTTTGACCACCCATAAGAAAAATGGCAGAAGCAACTTATTAAATACCCACCCATGACCTGAGATGGGTGATCAGTGATGTAGTAACACATAAACCATGTTTCTATTTATTACAATGCATACACCATATTTCTCTTTATTACAATTAATGAATTATTTATGACAATAAATACCCAGAATTTAGTTAATGGTATTGCTTGCAACACAGACCCCCATTTGCACCGCTACTACTCTCTTTTGAAGCTTCACCACTGCCCCCATTACAGCTAAATTTTTCCACTGGTTTTCTTAGCCTAATTTTTTTTTTTTTATTTTGCTTGTTATCTCCTACAATTTCTTGAACTCAATATCTTTTTCTTTAACTTGACTTCTCTACCTGCTCATTGGATAGGTTTATGCTCTTAATATATTGGATGTGTATTCTTCCTTGAAGTTAATAATCCAGTGATGAACACTCTTACAGGATACTGATTTTAATTCCTCTGCTCATATCATGGTTATTGCACTTATTGTGAAGACCAGATTTTTATACCAGGTGCAAGCAAGTTTCTTTAACCTACAACTACTAATTGACCAAATATAAGCTTCTTGCATCCTTTGAGTCAGCATCCTTTTGCTGGCACACCAAAAATTCATCCAAATGTGAGACAGTCCATACATTCTGCAGCTCCCGACAGAGCAACATTAGACTCTCTTAAAAGCTTGCTTCTTCCCAGGCAGCTAACAGAATGGAAAAATCCCTCAATCTTCCAGGATGTAAGTGTTGGACCCTGACTGGAGGGAGTGCAGTATTTCTTATGACAGCATAGGCAAAGTTCTCAGATCTTCATGTCTCTCCATCTTTGCAGACTGACAACCGTCAGGACAGGAGGATGCTTAGTCAATGAAAATATTCTCAGGAGTGGTTCCCAACATTTTTTTTCCTGTCATTTCCCCTGCACCCAGTGCAACCCTCATTTCCCCTTCATGTGTATGAGGGAAAATATTAAAAACACTCAGGATCTAATTTATTTTTCCATTATAGACAAATATACTGATAAACATAAATATACTGAGCCCATCTGCAACAGGTCTCTCTCTCTCTGATAAAATACATCTGATATTTTTTTTAGTTAGTAGGTAGGTAATTATTTCCCCTTGTCAAATTTCAGGGGAAATTTCCCCAGGTTGAAACCACTGAGTGAAGGGCTATCTGGTGGGCATTTCTTGTACCTGTGCAAGGGACTGTGATTTTTCCAGAAATCAACTTAAAAAACTGCTCTGATTGGTTGCTATTTTGAGATGTGGAATCTAACACCCAATAATAAGGTAGTACTGTAGCCAGATGTTAATTTTTAACAATGCCACAAAAAAAAATCCAAATCCAAAAACTCATACCTTGATCCTTCATCATGATGAAGATGACGAGATCTTGACTTTCCTTCTTCTTCAACACCTGGATCTTCCTCACCCTGGAAGGAAAATTATCCAGATATAAATACACAGTGAAAATTTTCATGATAAAATTAATTATTTAGATACTTACCTACTGTTAAAGTTAGTTTGTATCTTTGCGCCATTAAGTGCGACCAGCATTTAAAAAAAATATAACGCTTGGCTAACCTGCTACGACTGTCTCTGTAATCACCTGTTGCCCACTAGAGTGTTTACATTCTTGTCAGAATTCTTCATGACCACCCACTAAGGTGTGGGGAGGCTGGGTGAATTCCACTTTACCAGTAGGTAAATATCCAAAAAATTAATTTTACAGGCAGTCCCCAGTTAACAGCGGGCTTGGTTAACGGCGATCCAGTTTTATGGCACTTGTCTAGTGACGAAAATCGCTGATTTCCACTTATCAGCATTGATAATTGGGTACTGGCACCGATACATACCTAACAGATATTCTGATAACCGAAAATCGGCGCTTTTTGGTGCCGATAAGCCCTGAAAATCACCGAAAAAGCCTAGACAATCACCGAGTTTTGGTTAGCAGCGATTTTCGGTTATCATCACACCCTCAGAGTGGAACCCCAGCCGATAACCGTGGACTGCCTGTATCATCAAAATTTTCATTATTTGGCATGAATCTTACCTACTGTTAAAGTTAGCTGACTATCACATTGAATGAGGATAGTGGGTTAGTGCAGCCAGAGAAACAATGTTCAATCAAGTGAACTAAAAGCCTTTTAATGAGGGGGGAAAAAAGCTTCTCAACTTTCCTGCCTGTTGTGTGATCCCTACTGGCAAGTACTGTTGCCAGAAGTTAGAACCACAACTGGGTGTAACACCCTCGTAGCAAGACTTGTCAGAGAAGCCTTACATGGAAAAAAGGACTCTATCTCATAGAGTACTAGAGACTCCTGCGCCTGAGTCGAAAGCCCATAACCGACAGTCCAAAACTAAAGACAACTACCATCTTCATATATGAATGAAGATACGCTCCTATACACCAATGAAGAGCCGTGTATAGAGTGAGTCTGGCCAACTGCTCACAAGGCAGCATCTTGCCTCCCAGGCCGCATTCAGCTGTTGTGCTCACTCATGACACTCTGATCTTTTCCTCTTACTTTTTACCCTTTTTTATCACATCTTTAGATGTTCAATTAAAAAACATGATTATATGTGTATATATATAACCCAGTAACATAATGAAGGCAGGGGAAACACACCAACAGGTCAAGAAAGTAATATTTATTCAATTGCAACGTTTCGAGGCCAACCAGCAGGCATCATTTTCAGGCTACAAGTAATAATACCTAATTAGTAGAATAAAATTAAATGACAAATATTCAAATAAACAATATAAATTACATTAAAACAAGCCTCCATACTCAACGGCTGGTCCTTATTCATATTTTTAACTTCGCTTGTTTTAATGTAATTTATATTGTGTATTTTAATATTTGTCATTTAATTTTATTGTACTAATTAGGTATTATTGCTTGTAGCCTGAAAATGATGCCTGCTGGTTGGCCTCAAAATGTTGCAATTGAATAAATATGACTTTCTTTGACCTGTTGGTGTGTTTCCCTCCTTCGATATATATATATATATATATATATATATATATATATATATATATATATATATATATATATATATATATATATATATATATATATATATATATATATATATATATATATATATATACATACATATATACATATATACATATATAATACATACATACATACATACATACATAATATATATATATATATATATATATATATATATATATATATACATATATACATATATACATATATATACATACATACATACATACATACATACATACATACACACACATATATATATATATATATATATATATATATATATATATATATATATATATATATATATATATATATATATATATATATATATATATATATATATATATATATATATATATATATATATATATATATATATATATATATATATATATATATAGTGTGTGTGTCACCCAAGCATTTCATTATCTCTGTTTTACAATACCTGATTGTTCTGTTTGTTATAATAAGTATCCTTTTTTTTTTAATGAGTATCCTTTAAAGATTATTAAATATGTTTTTTAATGAATACAGTAAATGCCCGTATCTGCATTTTTATGATTCGCGGACTCATGTATTTGAGGATTTCTCTGTGGAATGTATCTATCCATTATTTGCGGAAAATCTATCAGCATCATACTCATTTTTCAGTAGAACGAATGTGTCGTCTATGTACCTGGTGTAAAATAAGGAACAAAAAGACAAGGGGCACTCCACCAAATTCACTAAAATTGGACAACCCAACTATCAAGAAATTTACCGGATAGAAGATATGATTAATAGGTTTTTACGCTCTTTCAAAACGCAAGGTATAATCGGTGAGAAAATTTATGATGATCTTTTTTCCAGCGGATCCCCATTTGGTATCCTGTACGGCCTGCTTAAGATCCACAAACAAGGGGTTCCCCTTCGCCCTATCCTAGCCTCCTACAATACTCCCAACTACAAGCTGCTAAGTTTCTGTTACCTTTATTGGAGCCGTTGACCCGAAATGGATATACCTTAAACTCCGAAGATTTTAAAATGAAGGTCCTCTCACATGATTCAGATTTGTATATGGTCAGTTTAGATATTGAATCCCGCTTCACTAACGTTCCTGTGAGGGAGACCATTGATCTTATTTTAACCAAATTGTTTCCCACTCGTGATTTTATATATTGTAATTTTAATTATGAATCTTTTAAAACACTCTTAGAGTTAACCATGCTGGACACGGCATTTGTTTTCAATAACCAACTTTTTAAACAGATCGATGGGATGGCGATGGGGTCTCCTCTCGGCCCCACCTTTGCCAATATTTTCATGTGCTCCCTGGAGGAGCACATAATGGAGGAGTGCCTCTTGTCTTTCTGTCCCTTATTTTATGCCAGGTACATAGACGACACATTCATTCTACTGAAAAATGAGTATGATGCTGATAGATTTTCAAACCTAGCCAACAACTTTCACAATAATATTAATTTTACTACTGAAAAGGAACAAGACGGTAAGTTGGCTTTCCTTGATGTTTTAGTTACTAAAGATAATGATAATTTTAATACAACTATTTTTTGGAAAAGTACATTCACCGGACTCGGCTCCAATTTTTATAGGTCTTGTTTTATTAATTTTAAAATTAACTCTGTTCATACCTTACTACATCAGGCTCTATCTCTAATTTCTAACTGGCTTTCTTTTCATTCTGCAATTCTCTTCCTTAAGCAGTACTTTCATAACAACTGCTTCCCTGCCCGTCTAGTACTTAAGGTTATTAGGAAAGTTCTTAATAAAAAACTTGCACCCTTAATACCTAAATGTAACGTACCTAATTTAGTTAGTTATAAATGATTTGTTTAACCAGACCTCTGAACTCTTTTAGGGTTCTTCTCGGGCTGGGAAAAGAAAGGGGAAAGAGTACATAAAAAAATTAAGTAGTTAACTAAATAAATAAATAATAAAAAATAATTAGAAAACAACAATCGAGAAAAAATAGGGGAAATTATATTTTACTTATCAATTTAATTTTGTTTAGGAAGAGAATGATATTATTAATTGAAAAGTTAGTACCTTCTGCTAGAATATCCTTTATTGATTTATTTTGTAAATAAGTCTTTCTTTCATGATGCCATCTGGGACAGTCAATCAAGATGTGTTTGATTGTTACTGGGATGTTACATCTTTCACAAGTTATTGGGTTTGTGTCGGAGTTGACATCAGATGACCATGTGTGAGTCTGGAGTGTCCTATTCTGAGTCTTGTTAAAATAACCTCATTGATTCTTTGCTTTTGGGTAGAAGAATGCCATTTTTTAACTTCGTTCTTAATTTGTTTTAGTTTGTTTTGTGGGGGTATATTTGTCCAATCATTTTGCCAATCCCTATAAATTAAAGGGTTTAACTGATGCTAGCCAGTCTGATATGGGTGCTTTCATAGTAGTTGGGGGATTGTACAAGCCAATTTTGCAGCTTTATCTGCTTTCTCATTACCTTCAATGCCTACATGGGCTGGGATCCAACAAATTTGAATTTGAAGGCCGTTTGTAATTAACTGATGTATTACCTACTATATATGCAAGCTTCTGTTTTTTACCTAACAATCAAAAATTTGCTAAGGAGTTTTCTAAAATTATTCAAAGACATATTGGTGCTCTCAACATTAAATTAATACCAAAAAATCCTAAAACCATTGGTTCTTTGTTTCTCTTCAAGGACTGGCTCTGTCTCTTGATGATGTCGGGCGTCGTATATGAGTACAAGTGCCGCAGATATAGTTCCAGGAATTACTTGGTTCGACTCTGCGTCTCCTCAAGGTCAGGGCCGATTCTCACATGGGCGTGAGTTATCGTACGGGTTGCAGATTGTCTAATCCCGAACTTTCAAATATAAGATCCCACGCTAGAAGTTGCAAGACATCAATAAAATACAACAACTTCAGAATAATTGGCCAAGCTAAGGAACCTGGAGAACTGCTTCTCTTGGAAAGTCTTAACATCAAAAGAATTGTACCGACGTTAAATTGTCAATCATCGGCTGTTTCCCTGTTCATAGCACGATGCGATTGTTTGTTTATATTTGTCCGCCTCCTCCTTCTGTTTTTATGCTGTTTTCTTTTAGTGTGTTTTCCTCTTTCATCCTGAGAGGTGCGCCTTCTGCTCTCCCTTTTAAGTTTATTTTTAAGTTCCTTTTTATTAAGTTCAGTTTTTATTAAGTTCATTTTAAGTTTTCTTTTATTGGTTCTTTAATGTGTAAATGTATTTAAGTGTGATTGTTTAATTTCAACTGATTTTCTATTTTAAGTTTTTTTTATGTTTTGTATATGTTTACTTTTAACTAAGTATGCTGAATGCCCCTTTTTTAATTTATAACTGTAGATGATGCCCTGATGATGTGACCATGGGTCAAGAAACACATAGACAAATAAATGTATGTATATATATATATAATAAATATATATATATATATATATATATATATATATATATATATATATATATATATACATATATATATATATATATATATATATATATATATATATATATATATATATATATATATATATATATATATATATATATATATATATATATATATATATATATATATATATATATATATATATATATATATATATATATATATATATATATATCTATATATACAATATATATATCTATATATATATAACCATTCTACAAGTGTAATATGTCTCTCTGTGAAAATTTTGATGTTTTGCTTGCAGATTCGTCATTTGTTGTGATGATAGGATTTTAAAATGTCTTTTTCTTACAGATAAATTGTATATCATGTGGTTCTGAAATATGCTTTGATATGTTTTGATATGTTTTTTTTTCATTTGTTTAATATATGGTGCAGTATATTAGAGTGTTATAGACTTGAATTCTTAGCGTGTTGTGGAGAGAGAGGGTAAGATTCTTATTGCTTAGTATATCCTGTATTTATGCTGGTGGTTGGTGTGAAGGAAGTCATGTTTGGAGAAAGGCGAGGGCTTCTTGTCTTATCTGACGAGTTGACAGCCAATCGGCAAATTGCCTGTTACACATTTGTTCTGTGTGCCTATTCTGAAATCACTGTCTTTCCCTATGCTTATTATATGTTTCCATAATCTGAGAAAGAGAGAATGAGTAAGTGAGAGAGATGAAGTTGACATGCTGACAACCACCCAGTTTTGGTCGCAAATCGCTTCTCTTCTGTTTGCTCAAGTGTTTTGAGTGAACAAAGAAATGTCAATCACTGATCAGAGCTCTGGCATATTTGCCCGTGGGCCTTAGAATTCCCTGTATGTATACCGTACATGTATACCTGTATGTATAATGTATGTACACTTTATGTATCATGTATTCTGGGAGGGCTTAAAGATAAAAAGAGGAGTGCTGAATGAGAAACAGACAGTTAGCCAAGGGGGCTGCTGGCAATAGGTTCTGTCTCCCTCTCTCTCTCTCTCTCTCTCAAAATACCATTCATGTACAAGGGTGTTATACTGGTTGCTTTCTTGTTTGCAAAAGTTTTGTTAAACTCACCCAAGAAGTGTATACATTTTGTAAGAGTGATCTAAAGTATTTATATTGTGCAAGTGTAAAGGCTCGCGAAGGTGACCTTTGAAAAGTTGGGTCAGCTATTCGCAGGGTCCATTTTCACTACACGCAGCAGATAGGAAACTGCTGAAACATTCGCATACCACAAGGGTCGAAGAAACCACCTTGGTGACAAGACACGGGCTGGCAAATGCGTTTTCAGCAAAGAACGTTCTAGAAGCTGAACCAGTTACAAAATCCGGTTTTTGAAGGATGCTTCTTAATAATGTATGGTGTGTACGTGTACTTCGTGATGCCTTGAAATACAGAGGCGTGTCTTGCCGAACTTTGACCTCGAATGATGTCATACAAAAGTACGTTCGTTAAATGCGTTACATAATGAATATAATGGGAGGAACCGTTGTTCAAATTGGACTTGTGAGATCCGATTCTTGTGTGTCTGAAGATGTGAGTGATTTTCACATGGAGACTGTCCCAGAGGACTTGTGGAGTGAGTAAGAATTCATATACGTTTTTAGACTTTGTTTTTCAGAACTGTGAACACACGGTATCTCCTGTGACAGTGGAAGATGTATTTCTGCAATTTTTACATTTTATGATTTTTAATGTGACGTTTCTTCTTTCACAGGTATTTCTGTTCCACTCCATTCCTATTCTTTTTTTCTCTCCCTCCTACGAGGATGACAGTGGTATGACATTTGAGATGACCTGTTTTAATTGATTGGCGTGTTCATGTTTTGACAGATGAGTTATTTTCTGTAATTGGGGTTTATGATTTTGGAGCATTATTTCCTTAGAAGATTTTCTGATAGTTATGTGAAACATTGGATTTCATTCTTCGTAATTTTAAGAAGTTATTTTTCGTTGATTTTGTCAATAAAGGGTTTTAGTTTTGTACTTAGTATCTCATTCCAGTAGTCCTTAGATTTTAGTTAGGGAAAGATATAACTTATGATGCCGGCTCACGTTACTGCTATCACACAATGTCTCGGAATAAGCGAGATCAAACCTCTGTTCATAAAACAGAGACTTAAATCAAGTATAGGCTCAGAAATGGCCTTTACACAAGCATTGTGGAAAGTGTATAATAGTGTAACATTTACAAAAGGTAATGTGATGTTTACTGGTTTTATATTATGTTGAGAGTTAAAAATGATGTTCTAGGTAAAAGAGAATTGTTTTGATAAGAGGTGGATAATATCTCTTATAGTGAGTTCTAATGTGTCTTGCTGCTAATTATATATCAATGTGTATGTCATTGTGACTTGGCAGTGTTGTCTTTGAGAAAGTCTTAGGAAGACGTGAGTTTAACCTTCTTTTTTAAAAGTGAAGGTAATCTTTTGAAAGATTGATATAATCTTTAAACATATTTTTGTCTTGGTGAAATTGCTGTTGGTATATTTCCATTTTTGCATATTTCATTCTTATATGTCTGTGTTATCATATTAGTTAGATTTTATAATCAGTGTTTTACAAAGTTTTGTGCTGGTGATTACTTAGCATCTTGTCAGTGCATACTTATTATTGAGACTTCAGTGAGTACTTGTATTGACTTCCATCTACTGATGTTTTGGTGAACACTTGTGTTGAGTTTAGTTAATCAGGTATATGTTTAAAATTTGAGTGATAGTTAATGGTTTGAATCTTACTTAACCAAATTGCTTTCTTAATAAATTAAAGTTTTGTGAATTAAACTTGATTAAGAAATACTTAAATTTTACACTGTTGTCAGATAACAGTAAATCTTTTTGAGATTGTGAACTCTGCAAATAACTTTTGAACTTAGAAATAAATTTGTCTGTTTAAAGTTTTAAAAGCACAGCATTTCATTTTGACCACAAAAGATTAGAGAAATTAATGAATGTGTACAAGGTAAGTGATATATCTGTTTGTTCACCTGAGACTTATCTAGGTGAAACAGAACCAGGGAAACAGTTATAGTGTTTGTTGAAGTGATGCCCATTTTCCACTAATCTGTTTATAGCTTGCTGGTTGTTACCTCACCCATAACTTGATAAAGTTAGATTGATTTTCTCAAGTGATAAGTAAGTATTCAGTCTTAATATTTTGTTATGAGGTTTCAAGTATCTGGTCGAAGTGAGGTAACTTTTTGGTATTATTAGTTGTGTAATAACCAGGTGCTTGATCACTTGACAAATATATATATATATATATATATATATATATATATATATATATATATATATATATATATATATATATATATATATATATATATATATATATATATATGTGTATATATATATATATATATGTATATATATATATATATATATATATATATATATATATATATATATATATATATATATATATGTGTGTGTGTATGCATATATATATGTATATATATATATATATATATATATATATATATATATATATATATATATATATATATATATATATATATATATATATATATATATATATATATATATATATATATATATATATATATATATATATATATATATATATATATATATATCTGGTGACAAAGCTGCTTCTATTTACTGATTTTGTCTACTTCTGGATTTGCACTCTTGTAGATGGAACTGTCAAATACTGACATTTTGAGTCACAGATGTGGGAAACCTTAGATCAGCAGAAAAATCTTGGCTTGGAATGTAAAATAAGAAAATGCAAAGTACATTGTTACTCAAGATCCTCACCTGGCCTTCCTCTGTCCCCTCCTCCTCCTCCATCTCTTCATCTGACATCAACTGGCCTTGATCTTCATCACCCATGGTTGGGATTATGGTAGGGTGCACTGGTGATCCTTTCCTTTGCTCTGGTGTAGAGGGACTGCCTCCCAACTTCAGCTTCAACTTCAAAGGCGTCTTCTCCATATTCAATCCTGATCAAACAAAACTCCCAATTGAATTACAAATGAAAAAGTGGAAAAAAAGCTGCTGATATCTGCGGAGAAATGCAAGCCTTGAAAACTGAGATCTCCAAAAAGGAATCCAGGCACATGAGGTTAAAACATTCATCTTAAAAGTATGATCAATTCTAATGATATATCAGTGATTATCTGCATGGGATATATAAAGCACATATTTCATTTCAAATCCAGAGTGCAACACACAAATAAAACTCATACATACGTGAAGACAATTCCACCAGGGTGCAGAAAAAAAGGAAAAAGAAACAGACCTCAATCAAAATCAGCACAAACACAAACATTGTGTTAGTAAACCTATAACAAGACTCGCGTGTAATGATCCTTACTATAAGAATGACACACAGACAGTTAAGAAATCATTGCTCCCAACAAATAAGCAGTAAAAATGAATCTTTCATTCTAAACAAAGTAAACACAAACAACAAGGATCTATTTTGTTGCTCTTGTCACACTTACCCTTTCAAATGACTGAACTGTGCTATGACATACCACATGAGCAGGCCTACACTAATTCTCTACAAAAGGCTTACTACATACAGTATTAAGGGCTAGCATAAAACTTAATGGATAATGGCTTTTGCTAAGTTCCTAACTGAGCTGTACTAAATGACTTTGCACCAAAATACAACTAAATAATGTCTGCACGAACAACATTATGTAACCAAGTGAGAAAGTACTCAAAAACATTACTTTACTTTGAGACTTCACTAACATGTTACTCAAAAACATTACTTTACTTTGAGACTTCACTAATATGTATGTACACAGCCTTATCAACTGAAAGGGTAAGCTGCATAGAAAGTAGGTGAAATGAATGTAAATGTTCCTAGTAAATGGTCTCATGCCCAAAAAACACAGCCACAGCTATAAAATGATAACATACACTATGAGGACTTTTCTTCCTGCATCTTCAGTATATGAAATTGAAGACCAGCTTGGATATTTAAGATGTTACAAATACCTTGAGATTACAAGGCAGATAATAAATAAAAAGAAATGTCAAAGTGAACATGTGCAGTGCTTGGCAAATATCAATAAAAGTTATACACTACATTGGTAAATGTGCAATTCTTGAGTAACTGCCTAAGAAGATATGGTGCAGCATAATCATTCAAGTTAAATAAGAACAATATATTTATACAGTAACATCAAAACAAGATGGCCTGTAATTTTACTATTTCTCACAAACAATAAAAAAGAAATACAAAAGAAAAAAATTCACGTCAATTATGGTCTTTTTCAGCGTCATAATAGAGATATGTATTGTATTTATATTTGGTGCAGCAGAGTATATGGGTCCTCTCATGTACTCTGAGGATGGGGGTGAGGGAAGGGGGCTTAAAATCTGTCTGTGCCAGAACACTCACCTTTCACTGCCTGAGTGAAAACGCCTAGCAATAATTTTCTTTGATCGCTCTGTGTAACAGGATATTTCATGTTACACTAAAGAATTTGGTGTCATTTTAAATTCAATCTCAAGGGGTTAGGTTCCACAAAACATATCATACAGAATCTAAGGAATGATCATCATTATTATCAATGAAGAGTTTACCCAGACAAGGGGAAAAAATATCCCAACTTAAACAAGGATGGTCTCAAGGGTTCGTTCTTAAAAATATATCAAAATTTTAAATGTGATTTGTATTTTTTTCTAGTTATACAAGCCAGAGCCTTTTATGTATGAGCATTCCGAATTGCACACTGGAAATGACTGTTGAAACTTGGTTACAAAGTAGTTAACTGGTGGTAGGAAGGTAAGTAGGGAAGTTCCCCACTCACCTGCTATAAGCCAGCAATTTCTCCTTTAGCATTAAGGACTATGTAAGGTAGTTCAAGCGGGATTATGAGAAGAGACTTCAGTTTCTATACCTATGAAATATAAACCATTACCTTTTATAGAGAAGATAGCATCTCAACTAGCAGTTGAACCTCCACCCAGAAATGCCATGTTTTGGTCATGATAATGCACGAGGAACAAACAACTCCTGTAACCTCCTGGCATAGGGATGAAAGACTGATAAGGCCATGCGCCAGACTGAGATGTCTGTCCTCTGACTAAGGAAACTTTGGAGAACCAAGTGGTGTTTGAATTAACAAGGGGCTCAAGTTGGAAGGCAGGTGACATCCAGGTCAATTATAAATTGATGGGTTTAGATGACAGCTTTAACCCTTCCTCCAATTCCCTGAAAAGGGAGAGTGGTGGGTTTCATACCTTATGAGCTTAAAATCTAAGACTGGATGCTTAATTATACAGCCTACCTTTAATGAGGCTAGCTCCAGCACATAACTGCCTGACTGCTGCATTGCAGAAACAGGAAGGAAAGATATAGAGGAGAGAGAGAGAAACCTGTCACTTACCCATTCAACCTCTGCCTGAGAAGAGCTTGGACGACTACCACAGGTCCTAAAAAAAAGGAGTGCAAGGACTTGTAGGTGATGTGCCTAAGGTAAAATGAGGTAAAGTTAGTCTGACACTATTAGACACCTGCTCTCATTACCTGTGAAAATTAAGTCCCTCTGAGAGACTGGTAATGGGCCAACTTCCCTGACTTAAGTGAGCTCTTGTCTGGACTGAATGAGTCTCCCTTGCAGGTAGGCTTGTACACTTGCTTGGCTGCTTCCAGAAGCCAAAAAGAATGGGTGCTCTTGGGCACCATTTTTTTGTGCCTGCCAGTACTAACACTGAGACCAAAGTTCTCAACTAAGAGTTCTTGTTTTCCTTAAATAATGCAGCAAAACTTGTATCAGGCTCAAAAGTACCTCGTCTGGATCCCCACCAAGTGTTCTAAATAGAAGAACCAAAATCTCTCATATCTCTTTAAAAACTGATGGGTTCTGGGTTTTTGCCACAAACCAATGAACAAATGAGAACAAGACTGACCAAAACCCAAGATGCAAAAGGTTGTGCAACTCACCAACATGCTTCGCTGAGACTTACGCTAGCAAAAAGAAAAAGCTTGAGGGTGGTATTTAAATCAAGATCTCTCCCTAGGGCTCATACAGCACCTGAGTTGGACTGTGGAGGATGAGAATCACACCCAACTCAGGAAACCAAAGACCCTGGGGCAGCCAAGACTGTTTGGAGCTCCTCATGAGCATGCAAAATTCTACCAAGATGAAAGGGCCATTCCCTTCAGCTGAAAGACCTGGCTTAAGGTATAGTGATGGCCTTTCACCAGAGGGACTGCAAGGAGCTTGTCTTGACAAAGATAGTTGAAAAAGTCTGCAAGCTAGTGAAAATATATCTGACCAAAAAGATCCCCTATATGACACGAACTGCAGGAGACAGCCCCCATTCCTTGATATGCACTGCCAGAGATCTTCAGAGGCAATTGTACATTTCTGTGCAGTTCTGTGAGACAGGCCTCTTGCTTACAGGAACTGTTGGATAACCCTCAAATATAAAGGTTGACAGTCTGCATCAACTGGTGGTACTAAAAATGTACAGCTGACAGAAGTGTGGGTTAAAAGATCCTCTCTGGATGCCTTGACCAGAAGACCTAGCAAATCAGGATGCCACTCAGCGTGAGGCCAATGAGAAGTTACCAGGGTCATTCTGTGACCTAGAGTAACAAACTCAGCAGATCTCTTGGCATATCAGATCGAAATAAAAAACGGCACAAACATCCAGACAATCACAAGGGTTGCTGGAAGGCATCACGTATGACACCCCAGGGGTCTGGAGTGGGAGAGCAGAACACAGGAAGCTTCTTGTTTAGCCATATGGTGAACAGGTCAATCACTGGTATTGAAAAAGCTTCAAAAGCCTTTCTATCATGAAAGGATGTATAAACAACTCTATCCGCCTACCTGGCCCTGGCAATTAAGCTGGTGTGCCAAAACCAATGTACAATGGCTTGGTGAACTGCCTATGCATGCATCTGCTTCACCAACTAGTAGAGGTGAAGGAAGAATGTTACCCATTACTTGCTAAAGGTAAAGGTCCCTAGGGTCCTAATAGATCCTCCAAAGCATACGTTGGATCTTCTCCCAAAAGAGGGGCTGACATAGTCTCTACACTATTGAGAGTTCTCTGGACAAGGGACACATAAAATTAGACCCGATGGTACTGATTCCTGAACCATGAGCCAAGTTTGGATCTTACACAAAACAAGCTTGCTCCCAACCATGGTCAAACTTTCTACAGACCTCCATATAATTTGCAGATGCCATAATAGTAGAGGCTATAGTTGAACATTCACTTGTGCTATCATGTGCATGCACAAAGGAGTTTTAGACAACCAAGAACACCCTAGGTTTCCCCATCAACATGATCATGCATGTGGGTCACCAAATACCAAGTATCACACATTGGCGACCTGTCACATGAACCTTGTGTCTGCAAGTGCAGAATCTGGAGATTGAGGAGGTGCTAAGCAAGGAGTAGCACCATATCCTCTTTGTGTAATTCAGCAGAAGTGTGAATGGGGTAAGAATCCAGTGCAGTCCTAATGTCTTCGAAGGAAAGGAGAGACATGAGTCAAGAGCACACTCAGAAAAGCCTGTATCAACTCTACCTATGGCAGATATCCCACCAGCAAGTGAGCAACCACTTTCTCCAACCCTTAAAGAAAGGAGGTGATCACTTGAAGTGTGACGGGACTTCTTGTAAGGCTTCCAAGCCTTCTCTCTCTTCTTATGAAATGAAAATGGGGCAAAAGAAGAAGTGGTGAATGACAAAAAAGTGCTCTACAATGATAAGGAGGAGAAGATATGCAACGGCATTTCTTCACCTTACTCTGCCAATGAGTCTTACTCTCCTCATCTACAGCAGATGATTCAACTGAAGCAGGCAGCAGTGTTGAATGAGTATGGCCTGTGTCTGATACTACAGGAGCATCTCCCACAAGCACAATACTAACTGCTACAGGAGGCTCAACATGGTTAAGCTCCCTAACGAGAACAGCATCAGTAGCAGTCAAACAGGGGACCACTTAGCCAAAGCTAAGTGATCCACGAATAGAGCAAAAGACAGATAGCCCGAATTACAGAGAAAAGGCCACATCTTCTGCAAATACTGTACTCCACCAAAGAAGTCATACAAATACCTGATGCCAAAATAGGGATAGGCAGTGATGAACTGCCAGCACATGCCTTGGTCTCACCTGGGAAGATTCTGAAGTCTAAAACATGCACTAGATCCCTCACTGTTGGAGGACCCCTAGTTGCCTACCTTAACATGAGACAAGAACAAGCAGAAGGAACAGGGAGAGAGGGAGAGCAGTCTGGTGGGCAGGAGCCAAAAAGACTCAGTGGTGTTAAGGGCCTTCCCATGAAGGAGACCAGCCAGCATACTCCTTGCAGGGAAATTAAGGATTTTACTTTAGGTCCCAACCCTACAGAATGAAGTTTGGTAGGGGTCCACAGACACAGAAGACAAACACACACACTCATTCCCATCACACCTCTGTTGTTCACTTTTCTCATTAACTTCCATGTAAACAAGACACTAACACCATTCATACACAAAATGAGAAAATACTAGCTTCAACAAAAGTCAGTTATAATGCAGCATGCAAATGAGCCCAAAGTTGGCTGTAGAAAAAGTTCAAGCTTATGGCAGGTGAGTGGGAAACTCACCCGCCATCAATTACTGGTGCAAATTCTTTTAACAAGTTTCAACAAACTTTCCCAGCTTGCACTGAGGAATATACATATGTAAAAGGTGATAATTTCTATTTCTTTACAGACAAAGGTTATATTTTACCTGACACTGTATCTGCACTACCAGATACACTGATTGTACTAGTAGAACCTGAAGGTTTCTGGGTCCTCCACAGGACAAGTAAGCCTTAAGCCATCCCTATGAGACAGGACAAGTAAGCTTTAAGCCATCCCTATGAGAGTGAAGTTTTAATACTGTAGGATGGTACACTACCTGTAATATATTAATAATAATTCTGCAGAGCATAAAAGAATCTCCAGTCAGTGTTATTATTATTATTATTATATTATTATTATTATTACAGTAGTACTAATAAATAGTGTTACGAGACCACTGTGCTAACATTCTTAACTTCCATAGGGCTGGCCCAAAGGATTTGTTCTTGATGAAATGCATTAGATCTTATTTAACCCTTAAGGGATGGATTGAGCCTCATTGTGAAGTAAAACAGGTTTGGGGAGGTGGATGGATTGAGCTTCAGTGTGAAGCAGAATTACGCACCACTGTTATGGTAATAATGATTCGAAACAAAGGTGCCAATACTTCTATATGCTATAAATTCACTAATGGCAACTTTTATACAGATGTGAGAGTTAGCCGGTATCAGTAATGCTTGTGACTCTCACATGAGTCTTTTTGTAAATTTGCTTGTAAATATACGAATGGGTTGCTGTTTTTTTTTTTGTCTTTTACAATAGTATGTCGGTTGTAAATGTAATTTTACAAAGAAAATTGCAAAGAAATATTAGAAAAAGCAAGTAAAAGTAAAGAAAAAATTACTGAATCTTTCTTCTCGTAAATTTATGTGAATATTTTACAACAAATATGCCAAAAATATGTTACTGCTTTTATTTCTTATCCGTTTTGATATTGTGTGAGCAGTAATAATAATTTTACAAAATACAATAAATTTATTAGAAAAAACATATAAGTGGGTAAAATTTACGATTGTCTTGTAAATGAGGCCCCACAAGGGTTTGTAAATAGTAATTTTCAACTTCTTGTGGAAGGTAGGGAAAATTTTTTAGAATTTTTTTATTTATACAGTGTGAATGTATGTGTCATTCTCTTTCCATTGATGTGATTTTTTTTTTTTTTTTTGCCGACCTCAAAGTTTCCCCAGTCTTGGGTGCTGCACTTTGATAAATTATGCCGTCCCTTAAGGGTTAATATATTGCAACTCATTAATGATTTAATGAGTGAGTAAACTGGAAATGCTGAAGATTCTGACTAAACATCTTTAAAAGATTTGTTTCAAATGTTTGATTTATGTTGCTGGGTGAAAGCTGCAAAATCACTAAAGATATATTTGACTGTAATGGTTGATCTGCATTCTCTGCGTTCAGGAAGGGGTCATGTGGGTTATTCATCAAATACCCATGGGTCACATGAGAGTGACCGATTCAAAGTCAAGATAATTTTACTTCAAGTGGCATTCTTTATTTGGAGCGAACACCACCACAATCCAACATTTACTTTAAATTTTTAATTTGTTTAAATTTTCACATTTTTAAATTTGCTACTGTCAGTTTTTATTCCACAATTCATGTCATTTGCTAAAGACGTGAGATTTAGACAATAACAAATCACAGACAGGCAAAGGTATACTTGATATGGTTACAGTTATTGCAGGTTAAGGCTACTTTTTCACCATCCCCATTTCCTTTAGTGCCTACATGTAAAAGGACCCACATATTTCAACATTTTTAATGGATGTACATAATTTGTGCCAAGAAAATTTAATTTGCTGAACATAGTGATTTGTAGGATGATAATTTTAAAGGGCTTCTGAAGCACTTTGTGTCACTAAAAATTACAAATTACTATGGTGGCAGGTTTTTAATCATCTATACTGCTGACCATTCTGCTGTGAAAACAGATGTTTTATTGAGTAATAAAAACTGGCTTGTTTGACTAGAAGATTCTGCAGTAAATCCTAAATTAGAGGAGCATTTGGATCTGTCTGTATAGATTGTGTAATGCTGGCACTTATGTCTTAAATGCTTATTGTATATTCTTATGATGCTAAAGGGCTAAGGGGTGAATCTTTAAATATTTAAAAGAACCACAAGTTTTGCAAGGGAAAAGATATTCTTTCTAACTGCAATAAATTTATAGACTGGATAGGTGATGCTTTTTTCATGAAATAAGTGCACAGCAAAGTCTCCCACCCTCTGAGATTGGAACAGTACCAGATACGTTACCAAAAATTATGAACGTTATAAGGTTTGTATGTTTTAGTATAGCAAATTTTAAAAAAATAACATGCTCTTACATTGTCATCCTCAGTTGTTTCTTAATGATACTTTTAAGACACATAATGAAATAAAAAATAAAGGACGGCCAGAAAGGAAAACCTCCATGTAAACAAGAAGCTTCAGAAATGACATGCCATTATTAAAAATAACTACCTTTGACCAAATTTCAGTAAAACAATACTTTTGCATTAGTTTAAAGAAGTAAACATTCAGAGGATATAATAAGAGCACTTTCACAACACAAGGAAATAAATCATGCTCAGTTAAGAAATAACATGCCGGTTTAACAGTTTACGATGCTACATTTTAAGACACCACCTGCTGCCAAAATGCACTATAATTATCTTGGTAAATTAAGTAACCTTCATTATCAGCAATAATGTATCAATTATTTTCAAGATGATTTGCTACTTATTCTAACGAAATGACACATGCTGTAATGTTTTTCATCAAGAAACTTATTACTGACAAGAAAGTAGTCAGCAAACTTTAGTAATAAAGTTAATGCAAAACCATACCGCAATTATAAGACTTGAAACCTGCTACAAGTACGAAACCCATGAGTGACTACCAGTACAAGTCAAATTAGTATCCATTTTAAAGAGGAAGAAAATAATCAGGACTAAACGCTCTCATTTTAACATCAACAGAGCAGCTTTCAATTCAATGCATCCTATATTTTTGAAGCCAGTTACTCGATAACAACCTTTCAGGAACCTTTAAAACAAAAGCTAAGCATGGGGAAATCTTTCAGTCTGAACCTACCAACACCTGCATAATCATGACAATTTCTACATACGAATCAACAAAAAAAGTCTAAGAGGAATATACACGCTCTCAGAACTTCTGGTTCACATAACAAATACTTAGGCATTCAGTTTTGCAATGAGTTTGTGATGAACATATAATTGCATCAAACCTTACAAAATAGTTAGTCTTCTTCATGAAAAATACAAATTTTCAATAATAAAATAAATTCACATACAAAACTATCACTTTAACATGGCCTAAAACTTTAGTAGCACAATCTCCAAACAACCCCAAAGCAGAAGAGGCAGAGTTCCAACTTCCACTTCTCCATGTATCCAGGCCCTAAAACACTGGTCATTATCTGTGGGTCTTAGCCACCTGCAATAAGGAGGGTATAGGGGTGGGTAATTTTTTTGTAAAATAATGAGTCTGTATATAGGAAAACTAATTTTATTCCTGAAATTTACATTTTGTTTTTTCAAAAGAAACCCATCAACTTACTGTTACTGTAACTTGAACAGCTATTCAAGTGGGATGGCTTTGATGTCCAAAAGACATCCCTTACCTACAAAGTACTTGATGTAGAGGTGCTATGTCAGTGACACTGTTCACTGAGAGAAGTGCATCCGACAGAAGTCTTGGGACTGACAAGGGGTCAGGACTGGATAAGGGTCTAGTAAGTAAGGTCAAAGTTTTTACTTAACCTGCAGTTAACATAATCTGAGAAATATCAGGAATGTGATGCTTAGCTACAAGGTGAGACATAGGTGCAGGTTCCCCTGAAGGTCTACACCTGTGGGTCAGAGGATAGCTTACAAAAATGCATATAAGTCTGCCTCCTCTTTCTTGTTATTAAGCTGTAACAAAACTTGGTAGCCGTGTTAAATGTTCCATATGTGTTAAATCTCTCAAGTGAAATCTGATAAAAGTAGAAAGGAACCTCTATGTGCCATGTTCAAAACTGATTTTCCCACATTCAACTTAAAAGCCAAAGAAGTTGAAATAGTACTGATCTTCTGACCCTTCGGTTTACAAACAGATCCCTAGGATTCAAGAGGGTGGGGCACATTCAGAAAATTACTTGCTTTAACCATAGGAATATTGTATTAACGGAGAAGTCTCTCAGCCATCGATCTGAAAGTGTCCTACCATGGCCAGTGTGATCATAGTGGCATCAAGCCTCTCAGAGATTTCCCTAACCAGAATAACACGGAAGAGGTGCAAGTCCAATACACCTGCTATTCCTGGGAGATCAAAATAAAGATGACGTTAACATATCTGAAAACCTTATTAAGAATTGCTTCTTCTTAATTACAGAGTCTGCTAGAAAAAAGACCAATAACTCATGTACAAAATGGATACTCAGCATATAGGGACCACAAGACTTAAATTTGGATAGTTCATCCATGTTCAACGCTGTTTGAAGACTGCTCTTTCCAGCTGGCAAAACCTAATACTGTAGCTCCCTCTGGAACTTCCCAACAGTATCTGCCTTTGAAGACATCAGAACAACAATTGTCCCTGGCAGAGGAATGGTCTCTGGTTGTCTCTAAGCCAGGAGGAATTTTCCTCCCATGAAATGCGCAATCAGCTCTTTTACAGCAGCGTTATGACTTTCCTTCTGATAAAAGAAACATATTGGGGAAAGTCATTGTCTTTTCACCCATCCTCAGAACATATGCCTTCCATCCTGCTCGTTACTTCCCTGAGAATACAGTCTATTGCCTCAGCTACAGCAAGCCTGAATCCTTTAGGATGTACCACTAATTTATTTGTTGACTGCAAGCAACATCGAAGACTAATATGGAAGGAAGAGATTGCCAGTCATAATTAAAGGCCTCCTAGACCCAGTCTAAAAATCAGTTGAAAGAGTACTCATCAAGTAGAGGAACAATGACTTGAACATCATATCCCAAGAAAACTCAAAAGTCCTACAACTGATCAAAATACTGTCCTATCTATGCTAATGGGTCTCCAAAGTCTTAAGTGTAAGGAGTTTTATTACCTCAAAGAGGGAAGGGAAGGGATATCTCTTATGAGATAATGAGGTCTGATAGAAGCCTTAGCTTCAAAAGCATGGATCTGAACTTCATCAACCAAGGTTGCAATCCATCAACCAAGAGAAGGTTCTACTTTGAGAGGCTCATTATTCTTGACAGACAAGAAATAAGAAGTTTTCATAATAAAACTAATATTGTAATACTTACCTGAACACCTGAATTAGCCCTTAATCCCACTAGCCCGAACAATGCAATGTTGCAGGTAAAATCTTGTCACTTGAGCTACCATAACAAACGGTTGGCAACATTGACACAGGTGTGCGCCGACACGCCCCATTTTTGCCAATTGCTTTATTCAAGGTCAAAATTGATGTGGGGAAAGGAGGGTGGGAATCATTCAGGTGTTCAGGTAAGTATTACAATATTAGTTTTATTATGAAAACTTCATATTGCAATACACTCCTTGAACACCTGAATTAGCCCGATTAACATTTAGAGGAGGAGGGATCAATTCTATTGCACGCCCCTTTGACAACCGCAGAGATGGTAGCTCACCAATCTGCTCTGCATAAGATATCCATTTAGCCAAACACTCACCATATCAATCAATGGTTTCAGTGAAGAGACATGTTGGAGAGTACTTTGATCGACAGTCAGGTCAGTACTCTTGGCTAGGATACCTATCTAGTTAAACACTGACCTTATCAATCGTTGCTTTTGGTGATGAGACATGTTGGAGAGTACTTTGATCGCCCGTCAGGTCCGTACTGTCTCGGTCCGTCGACCTCCCATGTGGTTCTTCAGAACCTCTCATGTATGGAGGAGTACGGTGACCTCCCATGTGGCTATTCATAGCCTCTCATGTATGGAGGGAAATAATGCAGTGTGCCGAGCCGCTGACCCTCCGGATATGGTCCGCCGATCCATGAGTGAAGAAGTGTCTCAGTGCCGACGAAATAGCCTAGCCTACTAGAGTACCCCCTTGGACTCTCGTAGGTAAACTATCAAAGACTAAGATACTTAAAATGTACTAAACCTAAGTTCATGTGATTATATTACCACTGTTGCCTAAGAATTCTGAAGACTAATAGGAATTCCTCTATCTGGTTAACCTACAGTAAGAATCTCCTCACTAAGCGAATACCGCATCAGCTAAATAAACGCCCCTAGATAATAGATTTCGCCGCTAACGTGGACTAAGAGAATAACCCTCCGCACTTCCGCACTAAGCGAATACCACCTCAGCTAAAAGAACACGCCCTAGATAATAGACTTCATCGCTGCACATGGACTAAGAGAATAACCCTCTGAACCTCCGCATTAATACCATCTTCAGCTAAATGAACGCACCCCACATAATAGACTTCACCACTAAACGCTGTGAGGCGAATCGAACATCTTTAAGTAAAATGAGTAAACACTGAGAGAGACTTCCAAGTAGCTGCTTCCAGAATAGACGGAAGCAAATAATTCCTGGGAAAAGAAGATGAATTGGACATACTCCGAATACTGTGCGGTCAGGAAAATACAGAGCTGAAGACGACAAAGAACAACCCTGAGAAGCCTGGGAAATCTCATCCCTCTGAAAGTAACTAATCACATTCTCTGACAGCAGACAGGAAGGATTTGCGGAGAGACAAGTGTGTGCGGAAGTGGAAGGAGTTTCGCAACCTTTGATAAATAGACTTTAATGCTTGCACTGGACATAAAGATATCGCCACTGGATCACCAGTAATGAACACTTGCAGATAAAGAACTTTAAACGAATGAGGGAGAGTTTTAACCTCCGACTCTGTCTTCGCCACAAATTCTGGAAGACAGGCAACTATGTATCATTCTCGCATACAAACCCAACCTAGAAACTGCCTGAAGCTCGCCCAACCCTTTAGCTGAAGCTAAAGCCGTAAGAAAAGGCAACTCCTTAGTGTCTTAACGTTACAGCTTCAACAGGTTCAAAGGCAGGGGAAAGCAAGATAAATATTGAAATACTTCCCATAAGTCCCATGAAGGGGACCCGAGTTGGCAAAACAGGACGTTCAATCTTAAAAGAACTTAATCATCAATTATCTTACTACCTGAAACTTCAGGAATGTGGAAACTAAATAGACCACTAATCGTTGAGCGGTGGTCAGCAATAGCCGAATATGAAAGACACTTGACTTTCCGGAGGAATAAAAGAAAATCCGCTATTTTGGCAATGGAAGGTCTAGAGATAGAATGACCTTCCTTACAACACTAACTTCTATACCATTTCTAGCTGAACCTGGTAAGGCTTACGGGTTGACTTACTCAACCTAAAAGAAAACGATTTAGACACAGTTTCAGGGAGTCCGGACTGTTTAGCGGCTCTCTCTACAGTTGCCCTGCAACTAGGTCCAGCACGTGAGGGTTTGGATAATAACAGTACGAATGCGGTCGTCTGAGAAGAAGTTTCGAATTGGTAGGGACATCCGAACTTCGGCAAGGAGCTCTAGGAGTTCCAGAAACCAAGCGTGTTATGGCGAGCAGGGAGCTATTAGAGTCAAGGTCATCTTGACACTCTTCCGCAATTTCCCTATTACCTGATTAACCCTTAAACACCTATTATACGTATCATACGTCGACTAAAATTGTCTGTTGGTGTGCCGAGTGGACGCCCGCACGTCGACTACAAAAATTTCAACCGGTCAACTTTGACTCGACCGAAATGGTCGAAAAACGCAATTGAAAAGCTAAAACTCTTACATTCTAGTAATATTCAATCATGTACCTTCATTTTGCAACAAATTGGAAGTCTCTAGCACAATATTTCAATTTATGGTGAATTTTTGAAAAAACTTTTTCTTACGCACGAGGGGTAACTCAGCGAAAATTTCATAAATTCTTTTGTCATTTTTTGTCGTAATTTTTGCACTGTTCTATATTAGCCGTTACATAAAGTTTTATATATGAAAATGTGTGCAACTTCATGTACAATACAGCAAAATACAACCCATGGTTGTAGCTTTTATCAGTTTGGAAATATTTTCATATAAACCACAATAACTGCCAAACTTTCAACCTTCGGTCAACTTTGACTCGACCAAAATGGTCAAAAAACGCAATTTTAAGCTAAAACTCTTACGATCTAGTAATATTCAATCATTTACCTTCATTTTGCAATCAACTGGAAGTCTCTAGCACAATATTTCGATTTATGGTGAATTTTTGAAAAAACTTTTTCCTTATGTTCGCGCCAGAAATTCTTTCGTCACGTTGTCGTAATGTTTGCACTGTTTTATATTAGTCGTTACAGAAAGTTTTATATATGGAAATGTGCGCAATTTCATGTAGAATACAACAGAAAATAACTCATGGTTGTAGCTTTTATCAGTTTTGAAATATTTTCATATAAATCACGATAACTGCCAAAATTTCAAGCTTAGGTCAACTTTAACTCGACGAAATGGTAAAAAAAGCAATTATAAGCTAAAACTCTTACATTCTAGTAATATTCAATCATGTACCTTCATTTTGCAACAAACTGGAAGTCTCTAGCACAATATTTCGATTTATGGTGAATTTCTGAAAAAAAAAAATTTTTTCCTTACGTCTCTTAATCAACGGTAACTCGGCCGAACATCTCAGAAATTCTTTCGTCATGTTGTCGTAATGTTTGCATCTTTTTACATTAGTCGTTACATAAACTTTTATATATGAAAATGTGTGCAATTTCATGTAGAATACAACAGAAAATAACTCATGGTTGTAGCTTTCATCAGTTTTGAAATATTGTCACATAAATCACGATAACTGCCAAAATTTCAACCTTCGGTCAACTTTAACTCAACTGAAATGGTCAAAAAACGCAATTGTAAGCTAAAACTCTTACATTCTAGTAATATTCAATCGTTTAACTTCATTTTGCAATAAATTGGAAGTCTCTAGCACAATATTTCGATTTATGGTGAATTTTTTAAAAAACATGTTCCTTACGTCTGCGTGGTAACTCTGCCGAACATCTCAGAAATTCTTTTGTCTCGTTGTCGTAATATTTGCACCGTTTTATATTAGTCATTACATAAAGTTTTATATATGAAAATGTGTGCAATTTCATGTACAATACAAAAAAAAATAACTCATGGTTGTAGCTTTTATCAGTTTTGAAATATTTCCAAATAAATCACGATAAATAGAAAAAATTAGACTTTTGGTCAACTTTAACTCGACCGAAATGGTCGAAAACTGCAATTGTAAGCTAAAACACTTACAGTCTAGTAATATTCAATCAATTAGCTTCATTTTTTTCAACAAACGGGAAGTCTCTAGCACAATATTTGATTTATGGTGAATTTTTGAAAAACATTTTTTTACGTCCATGGCGTAACAAATTCATGCATCATTTTGTGATAATATTTTCTCTGTGTTGCTTTGATCGTTTTAAAATTTGTTATATACCAAAATAATCGCAATTTAGTGTACAATACAACTAAAAAAAATTAACTCATTAGCTTTAACCGTTTTGCTTACAGCGCGATTTGTATACAATTATATACGAGATTTTTTTTTTGCTGTCATATATTCCAATATTTATATATGATAATGATATTTTTTTTCATTTCTGATGGTTGCATACTAAACTTCAGGCAATGACAAAAAAATGAGCCAAAACTGAACTCTTAATCTTAAAAACTAAGCGTGCTGTGATTTTTGAAAAAACTTTTTTTCCGCTTCAGCGCTAACTCACGAAACGGCATACGGGAGACGTTTTTGTAAATAGGGCTTGGCATTAAAGGGTTAATGAGACCAGATGGAGGAAAGGCGTACACTTGCATGTGATTCCAACTTGTAACGTCACCTTGGTGACTATCGACCTGGGGACACCATTAGAGAGAAATAATCCGGAAGACAATGGTTTAATTATGTCGCGAATACGTCGACAGTTGCTGGCCACTTCCGGAGAACCTAACATATTACTTCCAAAGTCAAAGTCCACTCTCCCCCCAAATACCTGAACAGGAGCGACTTAGTGAATCTGCCCGTACTTTGAGACTTCCAATATCAATCGGGGAAGAAGAGACTTTTTGTTCTTCGCACCCTCTCAGGACTAAGTGCTATAGTATTGAGTTCTGTTGAGCCTGTTCCCCCTCCGAGCTCTTCAGATACAACACGGCAATTATGCTGTCGCTAAACATAGCCACTACTCTGTTGCGCACTAATACTGAGAGCAACTGAGGGCTTCCTTTACAGCATTGATTTTCCCAAAGATTTATTGACTATTCTCATTACTGAGGCCTGGATTCCTCCAAGGTTGTTTCCCAACCTTGATCTGAGACATCTGTGTACAGATGAATGTCAGGAAGAGGGGAGTCGATAGACCTTCCCCTGTCAGATGCACTTCTGACTAACACAAACGATCCAACAGGCAAGAATCGCTCCCGACTATAACTGCGTTCTCGTTGTGGAAGTCCCAGCGATTCCTGAGACATACCTGAAGAGAGTGTGCATCCAGACACAAGACCCTGGAATTAAAAAAAGAGAGAGAGAGAGAGAGAGAGAGAGAGAGAGAGAGAGAGAGAGAGAGAGAGAGAGAGAGAGAGAGAGAGAGAGAGAGATTCTCCCAAAGAGGCTTCTCCAAGCTGGTACTGGCCGTTCCCTGCTAGACGGGAACCCTTCTATCTATTGAAGGACCTATTGGACTCTCTCTATGGTTGTGAAAACCCTCAGAGGAAGAGAGAGAATCCTCTTACCTGAATATGTTAAGAATTCCATAGCATTCCCTTGCTCTTACTAGCTCCTCTAGAGAGGAGGCCAAGATCAAACAATCGTCTAGATACCTCAACACTCTGTATCCTTGATGATGCATAATTGCCGACACCGGAGACATGAGTTAGAAGAAACCATGGCCACGTCATCATCCTTGAACATGAATTAGCTAAGGCTAATGGTGTTCTAAGCAATCCCTCTTATGAACGTCCGGAAACTGAGGGGGAAGATGACCAAGATAGAAATTTCGACTTTCCTGCCCCAAACGTCGTAGACGAAGCCAAAGCTTTCGCCTGGTGAGCCACACCCCTCAAGATAAATTTATTAGGCTGCCAACAGCCACAGATCCGAAGGGACATAGCCATCACTCTTTAGAGCCCACATTACAATAACTTGATCGCATCCAGAAAGAATGCACACGAGCCTCAGTCTGACTGCGCAACACATACTCCAAGCACCTGCTTCCCTAAGAGAAGTTCCTACGAGCCAAGACGACGCCAGAGACTTAAGCAGGATTGCCTCAACCGATTCACTGAGGGGCAACCTGACACCTGCTGAAGGATTACCTCGAACTGCGTAAATCGTCCTACTTGGAGAGAGAAGAGAAGAGTGCTGTCTATTAGAAGCCACTACTGGTGCTAAGCAAACGTCCGCCTCCTCCAAAGCCTGGCTAACCTGATCGAACCAAACCAGCCAACACGAAAAAGAGACAGGAGCTGGCTTAGTGTCATAGAAAAACTCAAAAAAAAAAAAAAAAAAGACTGAATTGACTAAATCGGGAGGTCTGGAGCTCTTGCTTGAAGGTGCGAAGAAGTAACATACTCCAGCATGTGACTGTAATCGTTACTGCTGGTAAGAAGACATGCGAAGTCCGTCAAAATCTCCTGCACCTACGGATAAGAATCCTGTTCCCCAATGTCCGAACGGTCTAAGACTGACAAAGGAGGAGGCACTGAATGAAGCCTCGGACAACTATGAAGAGTCCGCAATCGGACCAACCTAACCAGAATGCTGCGCACCCACAACTAATCGGGTACCCGGAGCTGAATCTGCATAGTTGGACCCGCCGGGAAGAGAAGGCTGAACCGATAAAAACCCAGAGCTGATTCCCCATTATTACCAAGGGGAAGACGCGCAAACGAAACCGCTGCGGAGGGACGGAAGAAGATGAAGGAGGGAGAATGAAAGAGGTAGAAGCTACCCTGAGTTACTGCCGCGGAAAATGCAGGTGATGGAAGCAGCGGACCGCTCGAAGAAGGTATCGCACACCCTGCTAAACCCGCGGAGCGCAAACCCGAACTGGAATCGACAGGAAAACCCTGTGAAATACCTGATACTATCGGAACAGCCGCATGAAGCGGAAGCAAGGGGTTGTGCATACCCGAAGGGGTGGAACAAGAGACCCCTGCGGCCAAAATCTGCCGAAACTGGGTTTTCGCCTGTCCAGAAGCTCCTCCTACTGGAGAAGACTGTACTGAGGAAGGAAAAGGCGGGAGGCATAGGAATAGCAGACGCATAAAAAGAAGTTACCTGAGAGGAGGAAAACCAAAATCGAAGAACAAGGGAAAACGGAAGATGCAGAAGCCGCAGGAAAGAGTGGAGCAGAAGAAGAAAAGGCCGAAGAGGAAACTGAAAAGGGAGTAACAGAGAATGTGGGAGCAGGAGATGAAGCGACAGATAACCCAGAAGAAAACAGAATGAAAAGGAAAGAAGGTACATCGAATCTGGCCCCCTTCAATAATCCTGAAAACATATCCAACATGAATTCTGGACACTCCTGTGTCACATACTCTCTAATGTTAGAGAAAACATTCAAGAAAAACTATAACCTCTCGCCATAGGTCTATACCTGACGAAAAACCCCGCCATCCATCTTATAACCCGCCACATCCAATTGCAGGTCCCGCAAATTACTTTAGAAGCTGAAAGGACACACCATAATCCGCCTTACTAGATGGAGGAGTAGAAAATACCGGGAAGGGGGAAACTACAGTGGGAGATTTAGAAAACAGTAGGAAGTGAGTTAGAAGCGAAAGCAGAAGGATTCTGCCCCACCATAACTGAAACATTGACTTGAGACTGAGCCAGATCGAAAGAGGAGATGAAGGAAAACTCTTGTCAGAGCACAAAAACCACTCGAACCCGAAACCGGAATCCGTTCAGGAGAATGACACTGCACCGTTAATACCTTCTCCTCACTACCAACCCAAACCTATCCTCCTTTATCGCACCTAGATCTTGATCCTAACATTATCAACATTAAATTTATCAATACTACAAGGGGGGGGGAATCCTTCACTGCCTGCTCCACGCCGAGGGGGCCGGCAGACCCTACCCACTCGGAGGCTTGCGGTTCTGCCATTACCCTCAGCACCCACTAGGGCTGGTTCTGGAACAGGCAGGGGAGCTGAAAAAGAAGAAGAATTAGTCATCCTAATACTACTATTATCCCTATCTGAGAAATGTTGAAGAAGACTAGCTATTGAATTTTCCTTACTAAATGCAATCCTATCCTCTATCTGTCTGACTACCTTTGAACTCGCTAAATCCATCAACTGATCTGTCTATCGTGTCTCAAGGTACTCGTCCATCTTTGCAGGAAGAAGAAGCGATGAGCGCCAGAGTCCACCGTTGTAGGTGAGTCCAAATCCAAAGACGTTCCACGTCGAAGATATCCAGAAAAATCAGAAGAAACCGGTAAATAAAATCCAGGTCTTCACCAGAGGTCCAAAATACAAAGAGAAGTCGGGCAATAGGATTAAAACCTCGCATTGCAGAAGGAAACAACCTTCCAGCAGCGCGAACAAAAAGCAATTGATGAAAATAGGGCGTGTCGGCGCACACCTGTGTTAGCGTTGCCAACCGTTTGTTATGGTAGCTCAAGTGACAAGATTTTACCTGCAGCATTGGTAATGCTGGCTGTTAAAATTCCCACTATAGTGGGATGGGTAATTGAGAGTTGTTCCGGCTAGTGGGATTAAGGGCTAATTCAGGTGTTCAGGGAGTGTATTGCAATATCCTCTTTGATAGGAAAAGTATTATCATCTTTCAAAACTTCCGATATTTTCTGACTGGAAGAGAGCGATGCAGGTGAGCAACATCCGTACTCTCTGGAGACAGGAAAAACCATAAACCTTGCAAAAGTCTTAGTATGCGAGGTGTGAACCCAGAGAGAGAGAGAGAGAGAGAGAGAGAGAGAGAGAGAGAGAGAGAGAGAGAGAGAGAGAGAGAGAGAGAGAGAGAGAGATGGTGTGGGCTAAACTAGCTATGAATACAAGGGAAACAGGCTTTACTGTGTGACTAGGGTAGATAGCAAGTGCCATGAAACCCATGGGACAGGAGAGGAGTGCAAGAAAGCAAGTTTATCTCCATGTCACATGTCTTCTTTAATGGAGAAAATGGATCTCAAGGTTGCTGCAGGTGCAAGTGACAGAGCAAGTGGAGGTTGAGAGATTTACTCTAAAAAAATAAAAGCCACTGTAAGGCGCAGGGCTACTGAGGTTTATTTGCACCACAATGCACAACTTCTGCCCTCTACAAGAGCTAGAACCACACCCAAAGGCTCTTAAATCCTTTGTGTCACAACATGCGAGTCATGCAAAACTGTTACTGCAACCACCAAAGGAGTAGGGGTCAGTGCCTTGGAAGGAGAGGCATGAGGTGGTGTGCAATATTTTGGCCACTCCCAAGGACATGGTGCATATGAAAGGAGTGCAGTATGTAGCTGGCATCACATGAATTTCTGCATTAGTAAATAACCTCATTAGCCTTTCACCTGGTAAATTCTCTAATAATATGAAGTGTGGAGTATATGAAAGCTCTTAAGTTATTAATTTTGTATGTACTTAACAATACTATTCACTTGGCACACCCTTAGATAAAGATGAAGGGCAAACAAAATAAGATTTTGATGCATTATAAGTGCCTTTCTTTTATGAGGCTTTGGATCTTTGATACCATCTAAAATTATAAAACAAAGGGAAGCTGATCAATCTTTACAAACACTGCAAATCAAATTCTGAGTATATACTTCCCCCTATAAGAACTGCATAATAAATGAGGGTCTTTTGCAACATTAGCCATAAAACTCCAGTATGTATGCCCATAGTGCCATAAGCTGGAGCACTTAAACCACATAATATTCTATAGTATCACAACTGTCAACTGCTAAGGTAACTAAGGTTATACAGTATAGCAGATTACAGGAACTAACACAATTACCTACAGATACAAGTGAAAAATTAACACTGTATTACACTTGCGCAAATAACAGTTGACATGTCGCCCATGAGAATATGCAACCTGGCATGGTATAACATAACTCTTCCAATTAAGAAGCATAAGTGACTAGTTACAGACTGAAATATAAAAATTAGCTGAGCAAAGAAAAAATTAAGTACAATACATATCTGAATACTGCATAGTAAAAAAAAAAATTCTTTAAGATTATGATGATGACTCAAGTGCCGACTAATTTAGTGAAACACACGTGAACAGATGTTCCTGGCTGGAAGAGAGCTGTCACTTTCAAAAGGCACCCCAGTTGAAAAATAAAAGGAAATGAATTATACTAATGAAGGTGATAATGAAATTAGTAGGGCAAAGATTATATGAATCGAGATATGCAACAGATTTATTGGGAGCAAGATTTCAGGTTTTACAACACTCAACAGACACACAGATAAATTATCCATTTCTACTGGTGTTGGGGAACCTAGTGCATATTCAAACACATCAAAGCCAGAAATTTTCTTTTCTGCTTAGAGGGATGTATCTGAGGACTGTGCTACAGCTGATTTAGGCTATTATACATTAGCAGGTTTGGTTTGAAAAAAATTGTTTACCAAAGAATTGTTTTTTTTAACATACATTAATTATGACAGCATCAATCCAAAAAACATACAGTAGAGTGAATGAGTCGAGATAATATAAAAAATAATGAAGATACTATAGTTACTCTGGTGATCACCATTAAGTCATTAGACGTCAATGTTCACATAAAATGGAAATTTTTATAATTAAATGAATTCTTGGGATACTTAACTACTGTTAAAGTTAGTTAGGTGCAATTGGCATTCAAAATAATTAAAAGAATACCACTTTGCTGACCCAGATGGACCGTCTATAATCACCTGTTTCCCACCACTAAGACGTGGGGAGACTAAATGGGTTTCCACTTTAATAGTAGGAATCCAGATGATTACTTTTACTAGAAAAATTTTAATGATTTTGGATGAATTTTACCTATTGTTACAGTACCTGACTCCCACATTAAATGAGGATGGTAGTTTTGGGAACAAAGCAAACTAAAAGCTTTCCTTAAGAAAGGGAAAAAACTTCTAAACATTCTTAACTGTTCTATGATCCTTCCTAGTAAGTACTGCTGCCAGGTGGTGGATCCCCAGCAGGGTATGAAGCCCTTGCAGTGAGCCTTGTCAAAAGATCCTTATAAAAGAATGGACTATCCCACAGAGTACTAGTGACTCCTGTGCCAGAATCAAAGGCCCAAAACCAAAAGTCCAAAACTAAAGACAGCAATTACTATTACACATGGAGGTGTGCTTCTAAACACTGATGTGTACCTTCACGCTCCCCAAACTCAACACGGATTTCTAAAACTTTAAATGATAGGAGAGAAAAGATTACTCTTGTGTTTGGTTCAAAAGAAAAGTGTCCCAGCCATAACTATACGACTAAGTGCTTTACAATAATTATGTGAAATTTTGACATCCTGAAAATAATGCAAGGCAAAAACTGAATTACACCTCCAGTGGGCAGTGCCGAAACCTTCTCTAAGGAAAGGTTTTTGAGGAAATGAAACGACTTGCTTATGGCATAAGCATCGAGAGTTTACCTTAAAAAATGGAAAAAGATTAGAGTCAACTCTTTGTGTGCTGACTTCATTACGCAATGGTAAAAGACTGGAGTCAACTCTTTGTGTGCTGACTTCATTCAGCAATGTAGAAAAAAAGGATACAGTATTTTGGCAATAAGCGTGTTTGGCCTCCTAACACCACAAAATAACTTCTTAACTCCTCCCCTGTCTAGGTAAATTACCAGAGCTGTAACTGTACATAGCAGAGCTTCCTCTTCATTGCCTACTACAGAAGTTAAAACTAGGTCTTATCATAAATCTAAAAAGGACTTAACTTTGCTATCATTTTTAGCACTAAACAATGAAAGAGACAGCTGACAGCCTCCGTGCAATCAGGTGTAGCATGTGGAGGTTTAGATGGAATCTTCTCATATGAGATTGTCTGAGACAATCTCTCCTGAATGGAAGAAGGTGACGGCTATCTACCACTAGGAGACGTAGCTTGGGATACCATTCCCTTTGGGGTCACCAAGGAGCTATCAATGTCATCCTTGAGTTCAACACTCACAATTTGCTGAGGGCTTTTCTCAAAACTGCAAATGGAGAAAAAGCATAAAAGTCTAAATTCAACTACTCTTGCAGAAAAACATCAACTAGTCATGCATGAAGATCCTGGCATGGAGAGCAGTAAACTCAGAATTTTGTATTTTGAGAATTTGCTACCAGATCGATGTTCGGGGCTCCCCATATGTTCCATTCTGACAGGAGAACTTGCCCTTTCAAGCTGAGCTTGTTTGCAATAACATTGTTTCTCCTTGGGATGATAAGAACTGTGGTAGAAGAATAATCTTCCTTTCCTCTGCTAGCCTCAACAATTCCTTTGATTCTGTGCCTCCTTGCCTCATGTAAGAAAGAAGTTGAATTGTTGAAGTACACAGCAATCGTCTGATCTATGACTGCATATTTCACTTACATAAGACCCTTCCAAACTGCCAAAAGCTCTAAGTTGTTTATATGCATCTTGCTTTCCTCTACAGTCCAACTCTCTGATGCCTTGATGTTCCCTAGAATGGCTTCCCAACCTTATCCTGACACATCTGAGGACAATGTGAGATCAGGCTCTTTAGGTCTAGGGGCAGACCTATCAGAGGTCTTACCTGAGCTCCCCACCAAAAAAATAGAAGCTAAAAGATCTGAAGGAACTACCAGTGGCACTGAGTCCCCAAGACAAGATTTCCCTAGAGTTCCTGCGGTAAAACTGAATTAGTCTCATTCATAGTTAGGCCAAGTTGATAAACGTCTCGGAAGAGGCCATGTGTTCCAAAAGAGAGAGCCACTTCATGGCTGGAGGCTTTTAAAAAGGTTGAAATCCTCTCTGCAGTGACAGAAAATTGTCTACCCATCTCTCCATCAGGAAAGCCTGAAAAGAGAGCGAGTACATCATTCCCAGGTAGACAAGCCACTGAGTCAAAAGAAGCATAGAGTTGGCAACATTAATCAGAATACCCAGCAATAAGGCTACATGCAGAAGACAATCCTTTGCCCTCATGACTGCCTGATAAGAGTTGGCAAGAACTAACCAATAAGTTAAGCACTGGAGAACTTACATTCCTAGCAGATGACTCCATCCTGGTAATGGTGCCAAAACACGGTTGAATACTTATGGCACTATGCTCTGACTAAAACACAGAGCTTTGAACAGAAATCCTTCCCTTTGAAGACAAGTACAGGTTCTTCCTCCACTAAGGATGGATTGGGACATGGAATTACATGCCCTTCCAGATGGCTGCCAGGAACACAGTGGATGACTCCATTGAAAAGAGAATCAGATGAATGAACCTGTTGAGATTTGAGACATCCAATACTGGTCTCCACCCACCCAAGGCCTTGGGAACAAGAAAAAGGCAATTGTAAAAGCACAGTGACTCTTCTACAAATGGCTTGATCACTGATTTGCAGAACAACTGTCTGATCTCCTCCAGCAAAACCTGCAACTTTTCTATAATGAAGGTATGCAGGGAAGGATATCTGAGGCACCGACAAGGGAGGAAGTGTAACAAAAGGCATTATATATCCCTCCTTGAGAACCTTCAACACCCAAGGATCTGCTTTGAAGCTTTGCCAGAAACTCCAAAAACTCTGTAGATGGCCTCCTATTGGACCCTGAGGGATCGAAACATCAGTTACAGTTCTCTAAGATTCTTTCCCTTTGAATGAGAGCCTCGATCACCTTGAAAGGGCTTATTAGGTACAGATGAACTTGAAGATGGTTTGGGATGATATTCTGCACAGATGATCATCAGGCACAGGATGCTTGAAGATGACTTTAAGGACTGTACTAAGAATTCCCTGTTCTCCTGATTTGAGACAGCTTCAGCCATGGCCTTACACATGTTGGGATTAAGATGTTGATGAAGGGGTCAAAAATAGCTACTGACCACTGAGCCAGAGCTACTTTATAGGATAAATATGAATACAACTGTTAATGTTTCTTCAAAACTGAGTTGGTAAAAACATGAGACATCTCCCCCGAAATTGTTGAAAATAGTTCAATCAAGATAAGGTAAGGCCTAATTAAGAATCACTGCCCCTTCAAGACTTTCATGTTTCACCTGGCGCAATAATGAACGATCATGCTATGTTTAGCAAAGGAAGTGCTTTGATAGAATGATACGCCAATTTCACTAGTGCATCTGCCTTACTACTTGGTCAAAGTACCTTACAGGTTTCAAGAGCTCTTCACTTCATCTGGCTAAGTAACTTGAAAAAACTTGCATCTTAAACAGGAAAAGGACAAAGAACTAGTATTTTACCTGTGTCATAACACTCAGCCCCATGTGGCTTCATAAAACTGGAAACAGAAGACGCCACATTCTGAAAATCAACTTCAAGAGATAACATTTTCAAGACTGCCACACAACATGCCTTAACTGGATCAGTTAACTTGAACTCCCTGTTTGTCTGAACTGGGGCAGAAGAAAAAGAGCACTGATCAACAGGTTCGTCCTGGGTAAAAAGTGAAGGTAAAGCAAAGTTGAGTAATCTATCAAGTGCTTTCAAACCAATGGAGGATCATCTGAGAGTAAGAAACCAGCACCCTTCAGACTGATACAGTGAGGTGTAAGTTACCTGAGATGGTGATGTAACCAGACTGCCCACAATGATGCCACACGTGGTGGTTGGGAAGTAGGAGGGGATTCTTACATTATGTCACCAAAGTAGACAAATTATCTGCTGCAAAAGAGATCAATCACTATGGGAGAAACAGCAATCATTATCCATAACATAATCAGTCAAGTGCTTAGCTGACAATAACAGTAAATTCATGGCTTCTTCAGGTTTACCTTCATTTGTCCTGACCCACATGGGGAGCATTTGACAATGAAGCAAAAGGACTGAGAAAGGAATCATACCTACAAGGCAAAGGAGGAGTGGGAGGAGCAGCAACATCAGTAAAAGTAGGAATGGATGGAGTAGACTTATGGCCAGATCTAGCTAATTGCTTATGTAGCCTATCAATCCCTCACATCATCCAATACTCAAGTTATGAATTTTCAATGTTAAAATTAATTTTTGAATGCTTACCTGTAGAACTAATATTTGCATGTACCTTTCATGCGGGCATGAAACGTACATGCAAATATTAGTTCAGTAGGTTAGTATGAAACAAATTAGCTTTCTCTTTGGACCACTCCTTGTATTCTTCACATGAAGAAGAAAAATCACATTCATTCCCCCCTACAGGTAAGGTATATCATACGACCATCATGCCCAACCGAATACTTCCAGTTTACACAACACTTGTTCCTACAGAACCTAATGCTCCTGTCTCTACTTGCTGCATATCACAATGCAAAAAAAAAAAAGCACAATACCAAGACAGCCAAAAGGATGACAACCTGGTCACATCACATCAACGTGAAGCTAGCAGGAAGAATTCTGACAAGAATGTAAACATTCCAACGCCAGGTGGTTATGGACAAGTGATTATGGACAGTCCATAATCACTTTTGTTTATTCTGAATTTGATCACAATTAACGGCATGAAGATGTAAGCTAACTTTAACAGTAGGTAAGATTCATCAAAAATAATGAAAATAGGTAACTAAGGTATTTAATTTCTAAGTACATCTTGTGAGATTTGAGGTCATTAACTACTTGGACAAATACAATGCAAACATACTTCAACTTCTAATACCCAATTATTAAGCAATTTCTACAACCCAATTATTATTCAAACAATTAGAATTATTCTTCAAACATACAAACAATAGAAAAGCAAAAATATTACTAAATCAATGAAAGTTTCAATATATAGATAAAATCACAAATTGAGCACAGGTACTACAAACTATCATGCCAATTAAAATGAAAGTAGGGTAAAAACCTGTAGACAAAGAGCAATGTTTGCCATAACATACTCACCTTAAATACATTACTTACATGGCATATCTAAGGAAGGAATAGCTACTTTCTAAGGAATGTAATGACCTACAAATACCTTAAGGTAAATCATGCATTCTAGATTATATAATAGGGGTCTTTACTGTTCACATACAGTGGCCTTTCTGTTCAAGAAGCAAATACTGTACCATAGCTAAGTATTTGTGCAAAACAATACCACCGAGGCTTCATACAAAGCTAGATTGAAATACAATAAGCCCTTTAACAGACAGCAACTCACAAAAAAACCTGGTTTAACATAAACTACCCTAGACCATCTTCCAAAGCTCATATTAACCCTCTAATGCCGAGTCTCTATTTACAAAAGTGTCTGTCGTATGCCGGCGGCGTTCAGGAGTTAGCGCCAAAGCGGAAAACAAGTGTTTTTAAAAAAATCACAGCATGCTTAGTTTTTAAGATTAAGAGTTCATTTTTGGCTCCTTTTTTGTCATTGCCTGAAGTTTATTATGCAACCATCAGAAATGAAAAAAATATCATTATCATATATAAATATTGAAATATATGACAGCGCAAAAAAAAAATTTCATATATAATTGTATACAAATCGTGCAGTGAGCAAAACGGTTAAAGCTAGAGTTTTTTTTTCTTTGTATTGTACACTAAATTGCAATGATTTTTGGTATATAACAAATTGTAAAACGATCAAAGCAACACAAAGAAAATATTATCACAAAATGATGCATGAATTCGTAATGCGCAGACGTAAAAAAAAAGTTTTTTCAAAAATTCACCATAAATCGAAATATTGTGCTAGAGACTTCCCGTTTGTTGCAAAATGAAGGTAATTGATTGGATATTACTAGACTGTAAGTGTTTTAGCTTACAACTGCAGTTTTCAACCATTTCGGTCGAGTTAAAGTTGACCAAAAGTAGAATATTTTCTATTTATCATGATTTATATGAAAATATTTCAAAACTGATAAAAGCTACAACCATGAGTTATTTTCTTTTGTATTCTACATGAAATTGCGCACATTTCCATGTATAAAACTTTATGTAACGACTAAAATAAAATGGTGCAAACATTTACGACAAAGTGACGAAAGAATTTCTGAGGTGTTCAGCCGAGTTACCGCACACGGACGTAAGGAAAAAGTTTTTTTTCAAAAATTCACCATATAACGAAATATTGTGCTAGAAACTTCCAGTTTGTTGCAAAATGAAGGTACACGATTGAATATTACTAGAATGTAAGAGTTTTAGCTTACAATTGCGTTTTTCTATCATTTTGGTTAAGTTAAAGTTGACCAAAGGTTGAAATTTTGGCACTCATCATGATTTATATGAAAATATTTCAAAACTGATAAAAGCTACAACCATGAGTTATTTTTTGTTGTATTCTACATGAAATTGTGCACATTATCATATATAAAACTTTATGTAACGACTAATACAAAACGGTGCAAACATTATGACAAAGTGACGAAAGAATTTCTGAGATGTTTCGAGTTACGCAGGCGTAAGTAAAAAGTTTTTTTTTTCAAAAATTCACCATAAATCGAAATATTGTGCTAGAGACTTCAAGTTTGTTGCAAAATGAAGGTACATGATTGAATATTACTAGAATGTAAGAGTTTTAGCTTACAATTGCATTTTTCGACCATTTCAGTCGAGTTAAAGTTGACCAAAGGTTGAAATTTTGGCACTTATCGTGATTTATATGGAAATATTTCAAAACTGATAAAAGCTACAACCATGAATTATTTTCTGTTGTATTCTACATGAAATTATGCACATTTCCATATATAAAACTTTATGTAACGACTAATAAAAACCGGTGCAAACATTACGACAAAGTGACGAAAGAATTTCTGAGATGTTCGGCAGAGTTACAGTGCGCAGACATAAGGGAAAAGTTTTTTCAAAAATTCACCATAAATCGAAGGCTAGAGACTTCCAATTTGTTGCAAAATGAAGGTACATGACTGAATATTACTAGAATGTAAGAGTTTTAGCTTACAATTGTGTTTTTCTATCGTTTCGGTCGAGTTAAAGTTGACCGAAGGTTGAAATTTTGGCACTTATCGTAATTTATATGGAAATATTTCCAAACTGATAGAAGCTACAACCATGAGTTATTTTCTGTTGTATTCTACATGAAATTGCACACATTTCCATATATAAAACTTTATGCAACGACTAATATATAAACCGGTGCAAACATTACGACAAAATGACCAAAGAATTTCTGAAATTTTCGGCCGAGTCACCGTGCGGACGTAAGGAAAAAGTTTTTTTCAAAAATTCACCATAAATCAAAATATTGTGCTAGAGACTTCCAATTTGTTGCAAAATGAAGGTAAACGATTGAATATTACTAGAATGTAAGAGTTTTAGTTTACAATTGCGTTTTTCGACCATTTCGGTTGAGTCAAAGTTGACCGAAGGTTGAAATTTTTTGTAGTCGACATACGGTACGTCCACTCGGCACCCAACAGACAATTTTAGTCGACGTACGGTACGTCCAGTCAGCGTTTAAGGGTTAAGTAATTATTTCCTAAAATTAAGTTATTCAATCATAACTTTCGCTTTAATCTTTTTCATGACATAGGAAGCACTGGCTTCACTGGTATATGCCAAATCCCAGATTTTACTGTGAAAGCTCATCATTTGTCAGGAAAAACTTTGTCAGGAAAAACGGGACTTCACAAAAAATTTACCTTTAACTATAGTTAAACTTGATATTAATATTAAACCGTTGGGCTCAGCCTGATACTCAGTCCAGTAATCAGACAGAAATACAGGAAACCCTAACTTTTTTTTATTAACCACCAAGCATCCTGTACATAATATCCAATATAATCTCAAAAGTTATGTGTACATCCATAGATTCCTCAAATTCAGGAAACTGATTTTGAACTTTCAAAGATGCACTGAGGTGGTAGCATTGCCAAATGTTTAATAAAAAGAGTTGGGCTACTTAAATAAACCCTCCTCTGCAGCCCTTGAACTGGCATCTACGTAAAGTTTGTCATTCAGAATACAATCATGTGTAATGAAGCTATAAATTTTGTTATAACTGCCTTGCTGATGCTCATTTGTGAAATGCATCTAAATTTGTTCTTAGGATCCAGTCTTCTCCAGAAACCCAAAGATTTTCATCAAAAAAGTAAATTTATATTCAATGGCTATATCTGCAGGGCATACAACTCCCTGACGTGAAATGTATAGTTGTAATAAAAACAAATATTTATCTTCATTAAAAACACTTAAGCATAGTGCACTACATGACTGATGGATATAAAAGTCTTATGGATAAGAAGTTTGCAAAGATGGAATCCAGGTTGCATAACCATTTTCATGAAGGTAAAAGAGGCTAGAATACAATACTTAAATACCTAAATTCTATAAAATATCCATATATAAGATAAAGTCTAACATGGTATCCTTGAACTTACTCAGCTGATACTTAAAATATACAAAATACTGAAAGCCTCGATATACAGTATACAAAAGCAAATGCCACTAGACATCATTCAAAACCCTTCTTGAGCTTTAAGAAAAAGCTTCAACTATCAATACAACTCATACTTATGAAGCAGACTTCAGTGCTGAAGTAGCCTAATGTGTTCAACCATTAAGTCTTTTACCATGTATTTCTACATATGTAATTTAAAATTTAACTGCAAAATCTGAAGATTCAACTGAAAAATAATTAAGTATCAAGGAGAACTGTAAGCAAACAAGAAACAGTTACGTACTTATCCTTCCAACTCATTACACTGTTATAATATGAACAGCTACTTTCAAAAGTGAAAAATTCATATTTTTCATTAGAAATATAACCAGCAAATACCAGAGGTGGTCTCTAGTAAGTATGTCTTAAATGAGTAGAATTCATAAGCTGATTTCAATACGACTACATTTCTCAAGGTTCTGCAAATACTACTTCATTACCTCCATTATTTTCTCTAATAATCAACTATTGTTAAAATAATTAAATCTTTTTTATAATAATAATTTTTAATGCATGTTCATATGCATACACTTCCTATCTTAAACTGACAGAGTTAGTGCAGATACTGAGACTGTTCACAAACAGTCATCTGAAATATTCATGATGTTCATACGATGCCAGTCATAAGTCATGAAGGTAAGATCATTCTGTTGCATAAATGCTGGGAGGAAAATCAAGTGAATAAGGCCCTCTAAATTATGCTTCATGGAATGGGGGAAAAATACGAGGTTTACTCCAAATAAAAATAACAGACAACCTCCGGTTGAGAGAGAGAGAGAGAGAGAGAGAGAGAGAGAGAGAGAGAGAGAGAGAGAGAGAGAGAGAGAGAGAGAGAGAGAGAGAGAGACTCTTTAGGGATTTTATAAAAGCATTTACCTGAGCAGACACTTCGGAGATTTTATATCTATTGCTTGCTCCAGAGGTCACTGCCAAGGATGATCTTGCCTCCTTTCTCCTATGAGAGATCCTACAGTACAAGGAAGGCCTTGTGCTCTTGAATTGGCAAGAGTGGGTCCTCAGCATTGCTAACACTCCTGGCAGTTGGAGACCAATCTCCAAGAGGTAGTTAACAATAATTGGATGGTCCTCTCCATGGGCAGAGCCTCTTTTCACATCCACCACACTTTGTATCAGCTTACCAGTATTATGCTGAAGATGAGAAGTGCAGCAGGTAAGAAACCCCTCTAGCCTTCTCTCTCCTGGCAATCTCCATGAACTACCCACCACTAACCTGTTGGACCCTTTCCATTTCCTCCACCTTTAGTCAAGGTATGAGAAAAACCAACCTCCATAGCAACTCCATGGCTACCAAAGTAATGATCTTTCATACATGCAACTCTTCAGGAACTTTCTCATCATTGTTTAAGCCTACTATGAAATGGAATTCTCATTATAGGCTAAGCAGTTGTCAATCTTCCAGTCTAGATGCCCCTACTCATCATATAGGAGTCAGGGTTCCTTCCAGACCAGGAGTCCCAAACTACTTTTCAACTCAGCAAAGGAGGAGAATCAAAAGCCAAGTTAAGAGCAAGAGGAAGAAGGCACAGATGAGGCTCTCCTTGCCCTCTAGGGACTAGAGGCCACCTCCAGTTCTCCAAAGCATTCCTGCCATTCTTGGAAGGGTGAAGCATCAGGATCTTGTCTGACAACATGATGGCCATCAATTACCTCCACAACCAAGCTGCCAACCACCCTGCCCCCCTCAGTTGCTGTGTCCTCTGGCAACAAAAATATTTGTTATTTCAAACATACCAATATCCAGTCATGGAGCTTGAAACATGGTCACTGATGCCCTGAGCAGAAATCTCTGGATCCTCCTGTTAAAAATGGTCTCTAAACATGGACCTTTGCATGGAAATTTTGCAAGTGTGGGGGTACCCTGAAGTCATCCTACTCACATTCATGAGGTTAGGTTCCAGAACCTGTCACGGATCAGGAGGAATGGCGAATGTTTGGTACGATTCACTAAAAATGCTTATTTCTAGAGTTTAAACCCTATACCAAAATCATGCCCCAAAGCACTTAATTTTAATTAAAGTTAGCTTAATACATTACCCTTAAAAACATAAATAAATGGTTGACGTAAAAATAGAGTACAAGCTTAATACATTACCCTTAAAAACATAAATAAATGGTTGACGTAACAATAGAGTACTGTACAGTATTGCCTAATGGGTATTTGCCACACTAGCACATTTACAGTACGGTATAATAATGTTACCCTTATACTAATTCATTGGCTGCGTTTTCTTTTGCACTCTCAGTAAAGTAAAACCAAGTAACCAATGGGACTGTAAACTTAATGATTAATGTTTTCTTTGTCATTGTCAGGAAGGTAAACTAGGTAAACTTCGTAATGCCACAGAAGTCATATAACGAAGGTACAATTCGATAAAATATAGCAAACATGTACATACTGTACATAGTGGGTATAGGTATTGAATAGAATTAAATATAGAATTTAGGCCAAAGGCCAAGCAATGGGACCTATGATGATGTCATTCAGCGCTGAAACAGAAATTGGTAGTTAAAAGTTTGAAGGGTGTAACAGAAGGAAAACCTCGCAGTTGCACTATGAATCAATTGACTGCACGGTGGAAAGATAATATGAAAGGAGGTACAGTAAAAGAAACGAAAGGGGCTGCAGCTACAGGCAGAAGGCACGCTGCAAAGAACCTTAAGTAATGCCTACAGAGCACAGCATGAGATGCACTGATGGCACTACCCCAGGTATTCCATCACTTTAAAGCTACATAATGACGTAAAGAGAAATAATAAGTTGTAAAAATATGTGTGTTAATTATGAGGAAGGAAGAGACAGAGAGAGAGAGAGAGAGAGAAAAAAAATACATATGCACATGAAAAATATTTAATACACTCATACACTAGTGACAGTATGTGCATAAAGCATCCAAAGCTACAAGACAATCAGGAACGAGGAAAGCTGGTACCCTGCTGTGTGATAGCTAATTCCAACCCTTTCAGCCAATAGCGTGTCGTACTACACACCAATCAGGAATAAGGAAAGATGGTACCCTGCTGTGTGACTGGCTATTTCCAACCCTTCCAGCCAATAGCTTGTCATCATGGAGCCTACGTCAAAGCAAATAAAAAAAATTTTAACGTACCTATGTATGCATACTCTCATTCGATGGCTTCGTGAACTTCCTGGAGTTTTAGTTTTATATTTTTAAATTAATGATACAGTGATTCATATTTCATTAAAGGACATGTACAGTGCCGACAGTGAGAGAGAGAGAGAGAGAGAGAGGGGAACTGAGGTATGTTTACATTGACAGCTGTTTTGTGATTTTGAGGGATTTTACTTTAACATAAAGTACGCAAGTTTACCTTTGTATCATATTTATGTGCAAAAATGAAAATACAAATTTTTCTTACTGATTTTACACTTGAAATCATGAAACCTTACAAATTACTCCAAAAATTAAACATACAAACTTCTGTAGGGTTTTTCAAGGATTTTACAAATTTCGCAGATCCGTGAAAAAATAACAGATGCAAATTCGTTAGATTTCAATGAATATTTCGTGAATCTGCTAATTCGTGAAACCTGAAACGCGTATGCACAAGGTATTACTGTACTGTTTGCCTCAGCCAGACCCAGTGGCATGGGGTATAGACATACAGTTGCAACTGTGGGGCAACCTAAGCATCTATGATATGTTCAGACATAAAACCCTATTGATAGGTTTGTATGTAGCTAACCGACAGGGAATGCCAATAGGTTGGGAGACCTACTATGCCACAGGGTACCCCCAGAATGACTAATGTAGCAAAAGAAAGCAATTCTACATTAGATGCGACTCAGAGGAGGCAACTGACTTTGGGGAGTTTACACCACAGAGAATGCCATAAAGGATAAGAAAGGATGGTTATGGTAATGATGATGAAAAAGTCAGGAACCTCTCTTACAGCAGGGACCATGTGCATAGCTATATGACCAGGGGGATTACAAGTATGCATCTAGCTGCCTAGAAAACTTTCTTGGCAACCTCACATGCAAGCTATGAAAGCTGGTACACATCAAGATCAAATATAGAGTTGAGGGAGCTCTGATCTTCTGGGTATACATCATATTTTTGTGCTGTTTTGCCAACAGTCATTTCCTATTGTTCTTTAACCCTTAAAAAAGTGTCTGTCGTATGCCGGCGGCATTCGGGAGTTAGCGCCCAAGCGGAAGAAAAGTTTTTTTCAAAAAATCATAGCACACTTAGTTTTTAAGATTAAGAGTTCATTTTTGGCTCCTTTTTTTGTCATTGCCTGGAGTTTAGTATGCAACCATCAGAAATGAAAAAAATATCATCATATATAAATATTGAAATATATGACAGCGTAAAAAAAAAAAAAAATTTCATATATAATTGTATACAAATCGTGCTGTGAGCAAAACGGTTAAAGCTAATGAGTTATATTTTTTTCTTTGTATTGTACACTAAATTGCAATGATTTTGGTATATAAAAAATTGTAAAACGATCAAAGCAACACAGAAAATATTATCAAAAAATGATGCATGAATTTGTAACGCGCAGACATAATAAAAAAGTTTTTTCAAAAATTCACCATAAATCGAAATATTGTGCTAGAGACTTACCGTTTGTTGCAAAATGAAGGTAATTGATTGAATATTACTAGATTGTAAGTGTTTTAGCTTAAAATTGCAGTTTTTGACCATTTCGGTCGAGTTAAGTTGACCAAAAGTAGAATATTTTCTATTTATTGTGATTTATATGAAAATATTTCAAAACTGATAAAAGCTACAACCATGAGTTATTTTCTTTTGTATTCTACATGAAATTGCGTACATTTTCATATATAAAACGTTATGTAACGACTAATATAAAATGGTGCAAACATTACGACAAAGTGACGAAAGAATTTCTGAGATGTTCGGCACAGTTACCGCGCAGACGTAAGGAAAAAGTTTTTTTCAAAAATTCACCATAAATCGAAATATTGTGCTAGAGACTTCAAATTTGTTGCAAAATGAAGGTAAATGATTGTTGAATATTACTAGAATGTAAGAGTTTTAGCTTACAATTGCGTTTTTTTACCATTTCAGTCAAGTCAAAGTTGACAGAAGGTTGAATTTTGGCACTTATCATGATTTATATGAAAATATTTCAAAACTGATAAAAGCTACAACCATGAGTTATTTTTTGTTGTATTCTACATGAAATTCCACACATTTTCATATATAAAACTTTATGTAACGACTAATATAAAACAGTGCAAACATTACGACAAAGTGACGAAAGAATTTCTGAGATGTTCGGCAGAGTTACCGAACGCGGACGTAAGGAAAAGTTTTTCAAAAATTCACCATAAATCGAAATATTGTGCTAGAGACTTCAAATTTGTTGCAAAATGAAGGTAAATGATTGAATATTACTAGAATGTAAGAGTTTTAGCTTACAATTGTGTTTTTTGACCATTTCGGTCGAGTCAAAGTTGATTGAAGGTTGAAATTTTGGCACATCGTGATTTATATGAAAATATTTCAAAACTGATAAAAAGCTACAACCATGAGTTATTTTTTGTTGTATTCTATATGAAATTGTGCACACTTTCATATATAAAACTTTATGTAACAACTAATATAAAACGGTGCAAACATTGCGACAAAGTGACAAAAGAATTTCTGGTGCGGACGTAAGGAAAAAGTTTTTTTCAAAAATTCACCATAAATCGAAATATTGTGCTAGAGACTTCAAATTTTTTGTAAAATGAAGGTAAATGATTGAATATTACTAGAACGTAAGATTTTTAGCTTGCAATTGTGTTTTTTTACCATTTCGGTCGAGTCAAAATTGACCGAAGGTTGAAATTTTGGCACTTATCGTGATTTATATGAAAATATTTCCAAACTGATAAAAGCTACATCCATGGGTTGTTTTTTGTTGTATTTTACATGAAATTGCGCACATTTTCATAAATAAAACTTTATGTAACGGCTAATATAAAACGGTGCAAACATTACGACAAAATGACGAAAGAATTTCTGAAATTTTCGGCAGAGTTACTGCGCGGATGTAAGGAAAAAGTTTTTTTCAAAAATTCACCTTAAATCGAAATATTGTGCTAGAGACTTCCAATTTGTTGCAAAATGAAGGTAAATGATTGAATATTACTAGAATGTAAGAGTTTTAGCTTACAATTGCGTTTTTCTACCATTTAGGTCGAGTCAAATTTGACCAAAGGTCAAAATTTTTGTAGTCGACGTACGGTACGTCCACTCGGCACCCAACAGACAAATTTAGTCAACGTACGATACGTCCACTCGGCATTTAAGGGTTAACAGCTTTCTCAACAGGACAGGAAGAATTTCTGGATAAATTTTCAGATACATGTTTGTACGAGTGAAATAAAATTACTGTATATCCTTCTATGTGGGTGAGTGATTTAGTGTTATTGTAATCTTCATGGGTGAGTTTGAATCTATCTTCATGGGTGAGTTTGAATCTAAGCACTGTAAGTTCAAACATCCATTGTTTTTAATTTAGTTCCTAATATTCTGTGCCAATGAGGAAGGGGGGGAGGGATAAAAAGGTAAATATTTAAATACAGTAAACCCCCTTATTCGCGTTCTCACGATTTGTGGACTTGCCCATTTGCAGGTTTTTCTGTGGAACCTATCTAAAAATTTTTTGCGGGAAACTCACATATTTGTGGGTTTTTCTGTGGAACACGTCTATAAAAATATTCGTGGGAAACCTGCCTATTCGTGGATGCAGATTTTTTGTCTTTTTCGTATAGCAATATTCTGTATTTTCATATTATTTATTGTATAATAACATTAAATAATAACGTAAATCAATAATAATACTACAGTACTGTACATATAATAGTAATAGAAATTAAATAATAATGTTATGTAATACTACACTGGGTACCTTAATAATAATAAATATTAAAGTTAAATCATATGGGTAGTAACTGGTGATGAATGTTGATTACAGTATGCTGTAGATGATGATAATGATGAATTAGCTGTGTAGTTCAATGAATGACGGGAGGCGTTGTCATGTTAAGGTATTTGAACATGGCAACGAAGTCGGTACAGTAGGGCTGCATGAGTATTTTACCTTGTTCATGCTCAATGCACGTGACCGCAATTAATGTCATGCCGTAATGGGCTGCTACTTCTCCGTGACTTTTTCCCTCTCTTAACAAACCAATCATGTCTACTTTCTTCTCATCAGTCATTAATTGTAGGCTACTGGCCAAAGGCCTTAGAAGAAGCAGAGCATTCAGAGGACATCTTAATGCACGATTTCAAAAAATATTCTTAGGCCACAGTACTGCACACACAAAACACACAATAGAGAGATAGCAATGAAACGAGTTATTTGCCGATAATCTGCTGCTACGGTATAGGCATGGTACTACTGTGTTGCACGTACATATACTAACACATATTCTGCGCATACAGTACATACATTTTATTAAATGTCTTGTTGTAGGATAATTTTTAAATATTACATACAAAAAGTGTTTTAGGATGATACATAGTACAGTACAATACTACAGGTAGTACGTAGAGCATATCTAAAATACGTAAGACAACAGGAATAGCAGGATACGTATGTCTACATCTGTGGTACGTAGCATTATGTACTAAGTATATATTCATGACTACTGTAAGTACATTTTGTAAGATAAAAATGATTTACTAATTTCCAAATATTACAGTACTGTAATATATTAATGTAAACACAGCAAAATTTCAATAACATATATTTGTTTTTCTTAAAAGTGCTTCACCCAAGCCACCTCTCCGCAAATACTGTACTGTATAAAGAACTCGAGATGCTGGACGCTGTGTACCCAGGACCAATGATACTCGACACACTATTAGCTGTCATCTGCAAAGCAGCCAATCCAGAAGCACCATTCATTTTCCTTGGCGGTGATTGGCTGAACAATCATAAGCAACTCGCGAACATGGAATCTGGGAGACCGCATCCATGGCATCCTTCTCAGTTCGTGCGTAGTTCGCAGCATCTTCTTACCGTGTGAAATTGCGCTTCTTTGTGTTTGGTTTCTTAATCTTTGTGCATCAGCGGTATTCAGCCCTAAAATGTCTCCTAAAAAGCGCCCTGCTCCTTCACCTTCAAAGACTTCTGGCAAAGAGTCTAAAAGAAAGAAGACTGTTATGAAACTCGAGGAGAAGGTGAAACTTCTTGACATGTTAAAGGAGGGCAAAAGTTTTGCTGTGGTTGGCCGCCATTTTAATGTTAATGAGAGCACAGTAAGATATATCAAGAAGAAAGAGGCGGAGATACGCAAGTCTGTGAGTATGAGCTACTTCGGTAGTGCAAAGACAGTTGCGAAAGTGCGGGAAAAACAATCGTGAAGATGGAGTCTGCTCTGGCATTCTGGATAAAGGACTGCCGGAAGAAGAACGTGCCCCTTGACTCCAACATCATTCGCGAGAAAGCGCGACAACTCTACCAGCAGTTTTCAACTGCTATGGAAGGCGATGACATAGTACAGGCAGAGGAAGGCGTTGAAGAAGGTGAATTAGAATTCTTAGGCTTTGATGAACCAGTGTCTACAGAAGCAGAAGAAGCAGAGGGGGAAGAGCCCCAAGCAGGACCATCATCAGTGCCTCAAGGTTTCCAGGCCAGCAAGGGGTGGTTCCACCGATTTCAAAAGCAGTTCCACCTAAAGTCTGTTACATTGCATGGGGAATCAGCTTTATGCAGACACTGAAGGAGCCGCGAAATATCCGGAGGCCTTCAAGAAAATCATCGAGGAGAAGGGCTACCATCCACAACAGCTATTCAATATGGATGAGACTGGCCTGTTCTGGAAGAGGATGCCTTCTCGGACATACCTTATGGAGGACGAGGCTAAAGCCTCCAAATTCTAGGCCCAGAAGGATAGGGTTACCCTCATCATGTGTGGGAATGCAGCTGGTTCTATGCTTAAATCAGGCCTCATTTACAAGGCTGTAAACCCCAGGGCCCTCAAGAATAAGAACAAGGCATTGCTTCCTGTGTTCTGGATGCATAACCCTAAGGCCTGGATCACCAAAGTCCTCATAGAGTACTGGTTCCATCAGAGCTTCATCCCTCAAGTTAGGCAATACCTGAACGACTTGGGCATGGAGTTCAAGGTGTTGCTGATGATGGATGATGCTGGTGGCCACCCTCTCACTCTTTATTACAAGGGAGTCCAGCTTGAGTTCCTCCCTTCCAACACCACCTCTCTCCTCCAGCCTATGGACCAGGGTGTGATCCGTGCCTTCAAGGCCCTCTATGCCGGGAACTCCAGCACCTTGTGAATGCAATGGACAATGACAGTGAATTTACGCTAAAAGACTATTGGCATAAATTCATGATTGCCACATGTCTGACCATCATCAGCCGATCACTGAATAACATGAAGAAGGAGACCCTGAACGCATGCTGGAACAAGTTGTGGCCGGAGTGTGTTCAAGATTACAAGGGCTTCTCTCCTGAAGAAATTCAACATTCAGCAATTAATATGGCTGTCCAGTTGGAGAGGATTTTAGGTGGAGAAGGCTTCGAGGACATCACCAAGGATGAAATCAGCACCCGCATTACTGCTCACTCTGACCCCCTGACGGACCAGGATTTGGAAGAGCTGATGAAGTCTGCCAGTGAGGAAGAAGATAGGCCAGGTTCAGGGGAGGAGCAGCAGGAAGAGGAGGGTGGCCTGACTTTGGAACGTCTGTCCCACATTAAGAGAATGATCAAGGATACGCAGGAGTATGTTTCAACATGGGATCCTTATATGGAACGCTCCTTAAAGTTTTCAAACATCCTTGATCTAGCATTGGAGCCCCATAATCAAGCCCTCACCACCATGAAAAAGCAGTGACAGCAGCTGCTCTCACCATGTTAATCAAACGGACGAAGAGTAGGCCCCTCCACAGCCTCCCAAATCACCCGAAGTAGTGTCTCTTGAATCGCCTGAAGAAGTGCCTCAAGCACCACCTCAATCGCCTTAAGTAGTGTCTCCCGAAGCACCTCCTGAAGGTGAAGAGACACCCTCAGATGAGTTGTAACTCCTCTGCTTTGCTGTGCAGTCATATCTTCATCGTCATTCATTGCAATGCACAGCTAATTCATCATCATCATCTTTAATCAACGTTCATCGCTGGTGAGTACCCGTATGATTTACGTATGTTGTAATCTTAATATATACGTAGTATTAAATTTTTTAAAATGTGCATACTTTTTAAAAAATTTTTTTCTCTCTCTCTCTCTTTGTGAATTATATACGTAAATACCAATGGTTCCCCCCGAAAAGAAAACGGGACGGCCTGTAACTGTATGAAAGAAAATGTGCATGGCTGAATATGTAGGGGGGACTGGATTATTGTCACCTACAGCTGTAAGCCATACAGTGCGTACGTATAAATGTAACGATAAAATGTTTAAGATGGATTGGAAATTCTATTAATAGTATCATTTCAAAGATTAATACAGTAATAAGGTAATAGTTTAATGTACTGTATATTTGATATATGCTGGTATTTTTAGGCATACTTTGGTGTTTGACCTTTCATGGTAGACAGGTACAAATATACGTACTATTAAATTTTTAAAATGTGCATACGTTTTTTTTTATTTTTGTCTCACTCTTTTTGTGAATTACATATACGTAAATACCAATGGTTTCCCCCCGAAAAGAAAACAGGACGGCTTGTAACTGTATGAAAGGAGATGTGCGTGGTTGAATAAGTAGGGGGGACTGGATTATTTTCACCTACAGCTTTAAGCCATACAGTACGTACGTATAAATGTAACGATGAAATGTTTAAGGTGGCTTGGAAATTATATTAATAGTACCATTTCAAAGATTAATACAGTAATAAGGTAATAGTTTAATGTATATTTGATGTATGCTGGTATTTTTAGGCATACTTTGGTGTTTGACCTTTCATGGTAGACAGGTACAAATATACAAAGTATTAAATTTTTCAAAATGTGCATACTTTTTTTTTTATTTTTTGTCTCTCTCTTTTTGTGAATTACATGTACGTAAATACTAATGGTTCCCCCGAAAAGAAAAAAGGACGGCTTGTAACTGAATGAAAAAAAATGTGCATGGCTGAATATGTAGGGGGGACTGGATTATTTTCACCTACAGCTGTAACCCAAGCAGTACGTACATATAAATGTAATGATAAAATGTTTAAGATGGCTTGGAAATTATATTAATACAGGTTGATCATCATTAATCTGGCAATCAGTAGTCCGGAACAATCAGTAATCTGGCACAAATTTCAGTTAGAGTAATTTCTAATGTTTCCGCACTAATTTTCAAATTTCCGGGTTGCTGCGCTAACTCGCTCGCCGGCCGCTTCGATTTGGTGGCGCGGAGTGCTGCATCAACAAACTGGTAGCCTAGCCTACATTACACTTTTTCGTGGATCTTTTAAAAAGTTATGCTTTACTACATTGTTCCCAATTGCGTATATTCTCATATTGCTTTTGTATTATAAATTGCAATCAATGTTTTGTTTTGGGAATCGATATCGTTACGTATTGTATGTCACCGCATTTAACCAAGTTCAAAGCGCTTTTCTTGCTTCTAGTTAGCGTAAATGAATATGGATACTTTATTTATTTGGGACAAGGATATTTTTCGTTATACGAAGTGTTTTTAAGTTGAAATATAACTTAAATAGGTCTCGTTGTGAAATTAATTTAGCTATTTTTTCGTTAATATATGACGTTTGCGGGAATTGCTGCTGGCCGTTTTGGGGTCATGTTTTTTTTTATTAAAAAAAAGTCAAGATTCCGTTTGCTATTTTCTCTTGATTTCATCATAATACGAGCTTTACGTATTTATCTTTTATCGGCGTGAAAACAGTAGTAATTTGTATTCTTTCATGCCCACTAGTTTTGATTAAAATACATTCTCTCCAGTTTTATTTACGGTCGAGTTTCACCCATGTTGCCGATGCACGATAATTTATAGTTATTAGCAGCTTGAATATTGTTTTCTCAGCTTCAGCTACAACTTGCAGCTTAAAGTTACTGTATCAGTATATTTCCCTGCCGATCTTTTCTCCAAAGCGAACAAGGGTATAGTGTAAAAAATATATCAGTCCTATTGTACAGTACTTAACGTCATTTGTAACATAACTACAGTAATTGTGTATTACCGTGCGATGGTTGAAATACAAGCACAACAGTTGTTATCCGATACGATTATTAGCAAAACAACAGTTTCCCGTTCGGTTGTTTATGGCTGTACGCATTTACGCAAGAGTATAACGTTACTAACAATACTTTTATCATTCTCTTTTACTTTTTTTAACTAGCAGATGGAATAAAGAGATGGAGGAAAAGAAGTTGGTCTATTGTAAGTTGGTCTCTCTTGCTGCCTGCGCCTGCGTGAAATCTAAAAATACTTCCTAAATATTTTCGTATCGGTATTAATTGCTAACCCCACCGTAAACTCGAAATATCGTAAGTCGAATTATTGTAACTCGAGCACTACCTGTATTTGATAATTGTCTTTTCTTTATTAACCAACTTGTAGTGATTTATGGGATATTTTAATTCTAGGACGAGGTGCTTAGCTACTGTGTTTCGTGTATTCTAGCCTAATAAATGGCTAATCCGGCACCCTCTAGGTCCCAATGATGCCGGATTAGTGATGGTCAACCTGTAGTATCATTTCAAAGATTAATACAGTAATAAGGTAATAGTTTAATGTACTGTATATTTGATGTATGCTGGTATTTTTAGGCATACTTTGGTGTTTGACCTTTCATGGTAGACAGGTACAAATATACGTAGTATTAAATTTTTTTAAAAATTTGTATAAGTTTTTTTTTATTTTTGTCTCTCTCTTTTTGTGAATTACATATACGTAAATACCAATGGTTCCCCCTGAAAAGAAAACGGGACGGCTTGTAACTGAACTGTATGAAAGAAAATGTGCGTGGTTGAATAAGTAGGGGACTGGATTATTTTCACCTACAGCTGTAAGCCATACAGCATGTACGTATAAATGTAACAATGAAATGTTTAAGATGGCTTGGAAATTACTGTATATTAATAGTATCATTTCAAAGATTACTACAGTAATAAGGTAATAGTTTAATGTACTGTATATTTGATGTATGCTGGTATTTTTAGGCATACTTTGGTGTTTGACCTTTCATGGTAGACAGGTATAAGCGTTTTTAGAGGAGGGGTTGTAAGTATTCGTGGATTTTAGGTATTCAGGGGGGGTCTGGGCATCCCCGCGAATATGGGGGGTTCACTGTAATTACTTTTATACATTAGAACTTCCCCTATCTAAAATGGACCTACCTCTATTTCAAAAGCTGATTCATATATTGCATACAGTAGGATAAAGTAAATATCCATAGGTCCCCTTGACAGAGAAACTAAAAGCTATGAAAATCCAATAAGCTTCGACAATTCTTACCTGACAGGCAAAATCTGCTGCCCTGTAAGGATATGTTGTCAGGCTACCAAGTCCTATATGGAGGATAACAGCTTTATTAATGCTGGGATTAAAGTTCCTGTGCCTGGACTAAACAGAGTGAAAGACAGACAACCACCACTAAGAAAGAAAAACAGATATGAAGGTACTCTCCCAATACATGAAGTGCATTTGCTCTCAAGTTCCCCAAAACTCAACTTTATTTCCTAAATATGAAAAGATATATGTAGAGAGAAAGATCTTTATAAGGTTCAGAATATGACACTGCCCACTACACTGCTGGCAGATTTCAAGATCTGGCTGCATCTCCATTGCACAGCTACTATAACCATTCTAAAGAGAGATTTTTCAATAAATTAAAGGGTATGGCTACTGCCCCAATATAATGAGGTTTTACTGTTAACAAAGGCACAGGAAAAAAAAAAGTCCAGTTTGGCATAAGCATCCTTCACCAGGAATCTGAAAAAGGATATTGCATTCTCTCATAGGAAACGATGGCTTCCTCACCCCACAGAAAAGATTAGCAACATTAAGTCTTAGAAGCTTAAAATGTTCCCGATAACAGGTTCCAGCTCTAACCAGGCATAAGAGAGTTTCCTTCTCTTCTGGAATTGAAGAAGCAAAGTTATGAACACTGTATTCATACATCTTGGAATAGCCTTGGAATTGAAATAATTTTTCACTCAAAACAAGGGTAATAGTCAAAACTGCTTGTCCTCTAACAAACTCCACTTTGGTTGAAAAGCCTGAAGCTCACTTACCCTCTCTGCTGTAGCCAAGTTAACATAGAGCAACGAGATCTTCTAGGGAAGCTGAATCCAAAGGCTCAAAGGGGCTTGACAAAGGTATTTCAGAATCATGTCCAAATCCCAGGTTAAGTTATGATTTGGATTCCTTGGCTTTTCAATTTCAAAGGCTCTAATAGCTTCCTGAATATCTTCATTTGAAGAAATGTCCATACCCACATGCCATAGCACTAAGGCTAGCACAGAATGGTACCCCTTGATTACAGTGACCAAAAGTTTTTGGGATCTATGAGAATTTGGAAAAATGGTATTTTCATAATAAAATTAAGTTTCATATATACTTACCAAGTAATTACATAGCTATACTTTCCACACAGCAGTTAAAAATTTGAAGTTCGCGGTAGCAATTAATTTATTTATAGTGTAACTAACTACCCCGCCCTCTATCGGGGAACAACAGGTATAACGTTAACGGCGATCGTCACTACTTTTGTGCTTAATGTCCATCAGAGGGGAGGAGGGAGGGCTCTGATCTTGTAATCTGATCTTGTAATTACTTGGTAAGTATGTATGAAGCTTAATTTTATTATGAAAATAACATTTTCATATATTTAACTTACCAAGTAATTACATAACTGAATCCCACATTGATAGGAGGTGGGATAAATAGACATATTCTGTTCCAAAAACAATCAGATAAGAGGATGAATTTACAATATAAAAATCTGTTAGCATTGATAAAATTGATAAAATGCTTGTACCTGTAAGAGAGCTGCAGGAGATGATTACTGCCTTGGTCTGGTCATTTTGAGAGCTGCAGGAGACAATACTTTTAGGGCCTTGTGTGGAGACTTCCGAACACCCATAAAACAAAACAAGAAAACTGCTCCTTTCCAAAATACATTAGACCAATAAAAAATAGTTACCAACACCAACAACAATAAATATTAAAACCATCATACAACCACCACAGACTGGTGGGCACTCCGGGTATTAATATCCCAGGCTCTCCCAAAAAAAACTTGACACCCAAAATTTCAAGGCGAAGGAGTTACGGATAGGAAGGGTTGTTTCCTATGCTTCCTCCCCCAAAACCGAGCCAGCCACTGATAATGGACCTATGGCACTGTAATTTTCATATGTCGTTTCAATTTCTTTAAGATAGTGTGAGGCAAAAATGGAACTGCATTTCCAGTATGTCAACTGGAGGATAGTCGAGCAACATACTATGCCTAAAGGTATACGAAGTGGCAACAGCTCTAATATTGTGTGCTTTCACCTTAAAGGAAGGTAGGATATCCTCTTCTATTTGAGAGTGTGCCTCGATGATCAAACTTCTAAGAAAAAATGACAAGAGCATTCTTAGACAACTGTTTAGAGGGATTCTTGACGGAACACCATAGGTTATTGGCAGGGCCTCTGATTCTCTTTGTCCTGTCTAAATAATACCTCAGTGCCCTCACTGAGCAAAGGGCCCTTTCCTCCTCCTCTGGTCCTAGAATGTTCATAAGGCGTTTAACAGAGAATGAGCATGGCCAGGGATTAGATGGGAACTTGTTCTTAGCAAGGAAGCCAAGTATGAAGGTGCATACAGCATCTTCCTTCAAAAACCGATGCGCTTGTCTATAGCCTGTAATTCGCTTACTCTTTTGGCGGTTGCCAAGGCAACAAGAAAAATTCTTAGTTAAATTCTTGAATGAAACATCCAGGTTCCATGACACGAAGTTGTTCTTCACCTATTTGTAAGTCTTGAAAGACTTAATCAGATCCATTAGGTCTTTATTGGAGGCCAAGTCTACACCTCTATGCTTGAAGACTGATCCCAGCATAGCTCTATAGCCTTAATAGCCGATGGAGAGAGTCCTTTGGAAGCCTTGAAAAAGAGGAGAAAGTCTGCTATTTGGCTTACAGTGGTTTTAGCAGATGAGATTTTATTGCTACTGCACTACCTGCGGAAGATAGCCCCCTTGGCCTGGTAGACTTGGCTGGTAGACTTACATCTACATCTACAAACAGCTCCCGCAGCTTGTTTTGAAAAGCCCTTCGCTCTGACGAGTTTCCAGATAGTATGAAGCCTGTCAGAGCTACAGTGGATAGTCCTTGATGGAACTTCCAAAGATGAGGCTGTTTGCGAAGATGTGGACTTTGAGGCAGTAACCTTGGGAAGTCCACAAGAAGCTTGAGAAGGTCCGGGAACCATTCTTTGAGAGGCCAAAAAGGGCTATCAGGGTCATCGATACGTTTCTGTGACTCCTCAATTTGTTGAGAACCCACCCTCACCGTGCTGAATGGCGGAAAGGCATAGAGGTCCACATTCGACCAGTCTACCAGCATTGCGTCTGCCACCCATGCCTGAGGATCTGGGACTGGTGAACAAAATAGAGGAAGGAGGTGATTCTTCGATGTGGCAAACAGGTCCAATGTTGGCCTGCCCCACAACTTCCAGAGGCTGTCACAGACACGAGTGCAGGGTCACTCTGTCGGAAGGACCTGACCCAATCAACTTAATCCATCTGCCAAGACGCTCATCTTTCCATGGATGTATCTGGTGATAAGTTTGACCTGATTCTGGTCTGCCCAAATTAGCAGCTCCTTTGCTGTCTGGCAAAGGGAGAATGAGTGGGTTCTGCCCTGATTCTTGATATATAGGAGAGAGCTGTGATGTCGGGATGTACCACCAAGGTTCTGTTTGCTACTGCTTTCCCAAAATGCTTCAGGCCAAGGTGAATGGCCGATAACTCCTTGGCATTTATATGCAGCTCCCTTTGATCCAGAAACCTAATGCCTGAAGCTTCCCGAGTGTCCAGACGAGGGAACCAGCCCTGGTTTGAGGAGTCTGCATAGGAGAGGTCGGGGCTCGGAAATAGTAGAGACTTTCCCTCTGAAAGCTTCACCCTGGATATCCACCACCAGAGATCCTCCTTTATCTCGTTCGTAACTGGCACGCGAGCGGAAGATGACGATGACGTAGGTGTGCATTCAGTGGAAGTCAGGTGGACAGCTGGCACTGGGCGCTAGGTTAGCACCAAGCTGGCTTGGGGTGGGCGCTCGGTGGAGCAAGGAGGGCGCTCTGGAGTCAGAGACGAGCACTTGACGACTGGGAGACGGTCTGACAAACACTCTGGACACTCATATGGACGCCCAGAAGAAGAAGAGCGTTTCTTAGAAGAGTGCTTGTGAGCCGAGTGATGAAGTTCAGCATGTGAACGCTCGGAAGAAGAGTGAACGGGCTGTGCCACGTACTGCAACCCGGTTGCAGATTAGGTTGCAGACTAGTGGAACAGTCTTTTGCATGCTTCAGAGAAAAGGGAGAGGCGTCTCTATCGCGACATCTCTTCTAGGGACGAGATTCACCTGGGAAGCGCCAAAAACTGCCTCTTATTGGCACTAGTCACTATTGGAGTCAGACGATAATTGGTGGGCGCTCACTGTGACGCTTTCCCAACGGCTGTCAGAATTACGAAGCACTGAGTTGGATGAGGGGGCGACTGCATGGGCAAAACCTGCTAACCTTCTTCGGACCTCCAGCATGTCTGCTCCCAGGTTCAGGGAAGTGTAACAGTGACCTTTGCCTGGGAGCGTCAGCGGGATGGACAGCCACCTCCTCCACTGGCACTGACATTTGTTTCATATGCTGCACTTCATCCATAAGGACTTTAAGCGATTCACCCAACTTAGACACAGTATTAGCAACTAGATCGAATTTACATTTGACCTTACTCTCAAGGCTGGCTACGGTACTGGGATTGGAAGCATGGGAGCCAGGAATAGGAGTTGATGGAGAATTATTAGGACTAAGGATAGGGGATAAAGCAAGGGCATGAGAAGTAATGTTACGATCAGTGAGTTGAATGTTAGTGACTGGCTCTACACTCTGAACTCTACTCTTTACGCTCTGAGCTCTCCTTTCGGCTCTAATAGCCGCCTTCCTTTTCCTATCTTTATCTAACTTATCCAAATAAGACCTAAGAACCTTCCATTTCATCTCATCCCATCCAACACATTCATCACAAGTGAGATGTACTGAACACTATTGTTCTCTACATTTTGCACAGATCGTATGACTATTGTAGGCTACTTTGGTCTTTCGGGTCTTGCAACCCTCCCTACAATACCTAATACTTGATGAACTGGAATCCGACATCGTAAATAAGCTGTAGAAAAACCACTAGGCTAAGCTGAAAAGCTACCAAAATAATGGTACTTCACCAAATCCTTGGGAAAAGCAAAGAAAAACCTCAAATTCAACCACCAAACCATTCAATGTTCATGGTAATGCCGGCAGAAAAGTACCGACAATCACTGTTAACGTTGTACCTATTGTCTCCTGATAGAGGGCGGGGTAGTTATCTACACCATAAATAAATGAAATGCTACTGTGAACTTCAAATATTCAACTGTCACGTGAGTAGAAAGTATAGCTATGTAATTACTTGGTAAGTTACATATATGAAAATTTAACATTGTCTACACAGAGGTTTTTATGTGCAAGGTTAACCATCGCTCATAAAATGGCAGTCCCCTTGCAAACGAAGTGCAAACGGCTGCCCACATAGCATACAGGCAGTCCCCAGTTATTGGTGGGCTTGGTCATCAGCGATCCAGTTTTTAAGTGCTTGTCTAGCAAAATTGGTGATTTTCGGCACCAATATGCGCCATTTCTGCTTATTGGTGTCAAGAATCGTGTACTAAAAGGCGCCAATAACCGAAAATAGGCGCTTATCAGCGATTTTCGCTTATTGTCTTGTCACACTATCGTAATGGAACCCCCGCAGATAACCGGCGACTGCCCGTATTTCTCTCATTTTGTCCTTCCTGTATTCTTCCTTCTCTGCCACCAAAATGTCTCGTGTTCCAGGTTGCTGCGAGAGAGCCACTGGAAGTGTTTTGGTTCTGGTAGTGAGCAGACATTCCTTGTTCTTGCTCGACCACTCCACACGTTTGCCAATCCCTGCCCAATGTGTGACGGGCCTCAGTTCAGGATATCCATATACTGGATCGTTGCTTTGGACTCCTATGGTAAGCCTAAGACTCGAGTATTTCTTGACTTTTGTTAAAGAACCCCCACTCCAAGTCTCTCCCGTGACTCACCACGTGTATTACTCTCTCTTCATTCGTCAGTAAGCTCTCCTTGTGTTCCCCTAGTCAATCCTTTTCTCAGCTTGCAACACATTGTTTATATGCTAGTCTAATTCCAATCTATGAAGTGCGATACAGTGAGTTTTGATTGGCTGTGCCATGCGTGGGCAAGTTGTTGGTTAGGGCTTGAATTCTTGCCAATCCTATAGTTAATTCGACACCTCTCTCTTTCAGAGGGATGCCTTTATCGTGAGTGACCATGGACACTCTCAGCTCGACCTTGCATTTGTCGTCTGAACCTATCCACGTGAGACAAGGCATTTCATCTTTTACAGCACCGCCAAGTCTTTGTAATTGTAGCTCATTTATTATTATTCACATGTGCCCTTAGTATAATTACTTTGTAAACTACTGTTATTAATCGTTGAGTAAATGTAATTAGTCGTTAACTGAGTATAATTACGCCTTGCAGTAACTTGACTAAAAAGAGCACCGAAGGTTAGTAAACTTCTTTCCATTTTCCTCTCAGATTTTTGTATTGCTGTCAGCCATTTTACAGCATTCCATTGCTTGGCCAAGGTTGGCGAGTAACAGGTACAGGTGCTAGATACCCCATGGGAATGGCACCAGAATCTATTAATACCCCAATGGTAGAGATCCTTCTTGCTGCCCAGATAATTTTCCTGGATGTTCTGAAAAGCCTCGAGTGACTAACTGAAGCATCAGAGGGTTATGAAGGCATTGCCAAATGTTTGGTTCAGCAGATCTGCTCTGTGGGGGAGTAGACAAGGAGCAACATCCTCTTCTTGGCCATCAAGGCGCAATAAGAATCATACATGATTTCACAGCTCCTCTTCGTTTGTTGAGAACTTTCTAAATTAAAGCAAATTGAGGAAAAGCAGAGTCCAGAAAGAACCTGTCTAAACAACTGGGCAACTACCGCCCAGACCTGTGTATGGTGGTACAGGGAACAGCAAAGGATAAGCTTGGAGCAAAGAGATCTATAGGTAAAGTCCTCCACAGCTTCCAAAGCCTTTTGCAAATGTCTGGGTGAAGAGACCACTGTCAGTAAAACCTGGTCCTTCTGACTCAACAAGTTGGCTAATATGTAAGCTTGTCTGGTATATATTGAGGAATTACAGGGATGTTTTTGACATCTGCCTAACATAACAACCTCGTTTACATAAAAATACCCTCTGACTAGGTTCCTATCTGATGCTTGATGTAACCTGAGATAGAGAATCATCCTTATCCCAAGAATGTGAGCCCATTTCTCTTAAAGAGCCTAACCTGAGCAAACTAGTGGTACTGTACTCAGACCAAAGCATAAAGCCCCGAACTGATAAATTTTGCCCTTAAACACAAAACAGGGATGGACTGGAACATGAAGGCATCTTTCATGTCTACAGAAATACTCCAGTCCTGCCCCTTCACAGCTGCCAGGACCATGCTCTCCAGTTCCCCAAATCTTTGGCGATTAGAAAAAGATGATTGTAAAA